>NC_092336.1:204356000-204663100 GCF_046630445.1 Rutidosis leptorrhynchoides | reverse complement strand
GTTAATTAATTTGTTTCTAATCAGTTTTTATTCTGTCAATAATTTCTTCATTATGCCACATGTTAAATCTTGACTTGGATTATGATCGGTAAAAATTCGTATATGAAATTGAATTTGAATGAAAATGGTTGTACTTCGGTGAACGAATACATATATTTGTGGACGTAGGTAGGATAGTAGAATGACTGTTGAATCGGATTTGAAGAATGTACATGATAGCATATGTGAATTTAATTATGATAAAAGCCTTTTAAAGCTTATCTTTCTCGGGTATTACCTACGCGTTAAAAAAATTCACACGTCATAGCTGATATGAAAAGAATTTTATTACGATTTCGAGATATACATAAATATATATATATATATATATATATATATATATATAAATATATATATATATATATATATATATATATATATATATATATATATATATATATATATATATATATATATATATATATATATATATATATATATATATATATATATATATATATATATATATATATATATATATATATTGTAACATCCCGTTTTCCCCGTATGTGATTCAAGGTGCATACATAATCTCGTGTATGTTTAATATTGCAACCATGATCCATCGTACATATTTAAATGTTAGAAATTTGAGTCTAGGTGGCCTACTGATAGAATATCGCGTTTTGAGCCGGTGTATCGCGTTTGGGAACCTCGCGGATCGCGACAGATGAGCCTGAAACGCGATGGGTTCTGAAACCCACTTCTATCCACCTTATCATGTTTGAGTGTGCATGGTCATGTGTGGGTGTCGCGAAACGCGACCTAGTGTCGCGAAACGCGACAAATGTCACTGTTTGACATTTTAACCCGATTTTAATAGCATCTTTTGGGGGTTTTACCATTTTTACATGGTGAACGGTTTTGGGGACTTAAAAACTGATACAATATTATCCTAATTCATTTAACACCCTTTCACCTACACCACATTCAATTTTAGTGAGAGAGAGTGAGTTTTAGTGAGAGAGAGCTCACTTGGAGAAGATGGAGACCAAATCTCACCCGAATCCAAGTTTTAAAGTTGTTCCCTACGTCTCTAGCTACGTTATGATTGTATTGGTAAGTCTTAACTCCGTGTTTTGAGATTTAATTGGTTTATGGCTAGGGTTTGTTTCATTTGAGATTTGTAAGACCCATTTGGGGGTTAAATGGGTAAGTTTGGGTTAAATTGATGAAAGGAAACCCTAATGGTTATAATTTAGGGTTTAGTCATGAAAATTGAGGTTATAAGTGCTAATTGTATTGTTAGACCACTAATGCACTTGTGTAATGTTGAAAGGTTGTTAATGGGTTTAAGTTTGACCGAATTTGTAAGCCTAAGTGTTAAATTGGGCCAAATGGGTAATTGATAATGCTAAAAACGAACATATATTTCATAGCATTATTCCTCAAGAAAGACAAGCTTTTAGTTGCAATTGTTCTATTTACAAGTGATATTCGTTTAAATAATAAAAGGTGAAGACAGAAGACAGATTCGACAATTTGAAGACGCAAACGACCAAAAAGCTCAAAAGAACAGAAGACAATCAAAAAGGTTCCAATTATTGATAAGAAACGTCTCGAAATCACAAGAGTACAAGATTCAAAACGCAAAGTACAAGATATTAAATTGTACGCGAGGACGTTCGAAAATCCGGAACCGGGACCAGAGTCAACTCTTAACGCTCGACACAACGGACTAAAAATTACAAGTTAACTATGTATATAAATATAATATAATATATAATTAATTATATTAATTATATATATATTATATATATATAATAAAAACCGTCGGCAGCAAGAAACTCCAAGGGTGTGAGCTGTAAATACCTCTCCGCGACTCGCGGAGTTTTAAGGGCATTTTGCCGCGAGTCGCGGAGCCCCAATTTTCAACTCTGGCTATAAAGCCAACCGAATTCTGATCAAATATCATCATCTTTTTTTCTTCCTCTTCATACGTAAATATATTTATATTTATAATTTATATTTTAATTTTAATTATAATTCTAATAATAAGGGTATGTTAGCGAATGTTGTAAGGGTGTAAGTCGAAATTCTGTCCGTGTAACGCTACGCTATTTTTAATCATTGTAAGTTATGTTCAACCTTTTTATATTAATGTCTCGTAGCTAAGTTATTATTATGCTTATTTAAAACGAAGTAATCATGATGTTGGGCTAATTACTAAAATTGGGTAATTGGGCTTTGTACCATAATTGGGGTTTGGATAAAAGAACGACACTTGTGGAAACTAGACTATGGGCTATTAATGGGCTTTATATTTGTTTAACTAAATGAAAGTTTGTTAATGTTAATATAAAGATTTACAATTGGGCGTCCCTATAAATTACCATATACACTCGATCGGACACGATGGGCGGGGTCTTTATATGTACGAATAATCGTTCATTTAACCGGACACGGGAATGGATTAATAGCCACTAGAATAATTAAAACAGGGGTGAAATTACATTCAAGGATAATTGGTGTAATTGTTAACAAAGTAGTAAAACCTTGGTTTACACGCAGTCGATAACCTGGTGTATTCATTAAACAAAGTATTAAAACCTTGTTACAATTCGAATCCCCAATTAGTTGGAATATTTATCTTCGGGTATAATAATAATTTGACAAGGACACTTGCAATTTATATTTATGACTGATGGACTGTTATGGACAAAAACCAGACGGACATATTAAATAATCCAGGACAAAGGACAATTAACCCATGGGCATAAAACTAAAATCAACACGTCAAACATCATGATTACGGAAGTTTAAATAAGCATAATTCTTTTATTTCATATTTAATTTCCTTTATTTTATATTTAATTGCACTTCTAATTATCGCACTTTTATTTATTGTTATTTTATTTTATCGCACTTTTAATTATCGTACTTTTTAATTATCGCAAGTTTATTTTATCGCACTTTTATTATTCGCAATTTCATTATCGTTATTTACTTTACGCTTTAATTTAAGTCTTGTATTTATTTTATATTTTACATTAGGTTTTAACTGCGACTAAAGTCTTAAAATCGACAAACCGGTCATTAAACGGTAAAAACCCCCCTTTATAATAATAATATTACTTATATATATATATTTGTATTTTTATAAAAGTAAACTAATATAGCGTTGAGCTTTGTTTAAAGATTTCCCTGTGGAACGAACCGGACTTACTAAAAACTACACTACTGTACGATTAGGTACACTGCCTATAAGTGTTGTAGCAAGGTTTAAGTATATCCATTCTATAAATAAATAAATATCTTGTGTAAAATTGTATCGTATTTAATAGTGTTTTCCTAGTAAAATAATAACTATTTTATATACACCTCGCTTCGCATCAAGCTATTTTTGGCGCCGCTGCCGGGGAACAACTCTTAAACGCCGGAAGCGCAACACTAATATATAAAAAAAAAAAAGATTTTTAGTTTACTTTTATTAAAATTCGTTTTGTAAAAATACGTTTTAATTATTCAAAAATATAAAAAGAAAAACAAAAATATTAGTATTTTTAAGATTTTGTAAATATTTAAGTTTTATAAGTTTCTTTATTTCTATTTTAGTTTATAAAAATATAAGTTTTATTTTAAAATCGTTTATTTAAATTAAAAAACAGAAAACATAAAATAAAAAAAAAAATAAAGAAAACGCGTAAAAAGTAAAACCTGTCAACTGAATTCTGGATCCCCGCGACTCGCGGGGTTTTCCTCATTAATCACCGCGACTCGCGGAGACCTTCTGACACACGGACAAAACCCTAATCAAGCATTGATTACGGGTTATTTTTAATTATTATTAATTATTAAACCTAATTATAATTATTATTATTATTATTTTTAGTTTTAGTTTTATTTTTACTTTTTATTTATTTATGTATTTAGTATTAATTAAGTTTTTATTAAATTGTAAAATTAGTAGTTTAATAAAATAATAATATAAAAATAATATTTTTATAAAAATTGTACTTTTTACAACTTTTTATATATTTTTATATTTTGTACCTTTTTAATCGTTGTAGCGTAATATTTGTATTTTTTAGCTCATATTTAATTTTAAACTTAAGTTTTTGCTATAGTTATTTTTACTCCTAGATTTTTAGGCTTTGCCGTAGAATTCCTTAAGTGCTTTTTCTTTAGACTAAGATTTAGGTGCTTTAGAATTTTGCGACGCCTTTTTAAATTTTAGTTTCTTTTTAAGTTATTTCCATTTGAGATTTAGTTTTTCCTTGTAAGCTTTAATATTTTTAGACCTTTTACTATGTATCAATTATCATTCCAATTAGTAATTTCAATTTGCGATTATAATTTTAAGTTAGTTGTAGTAATAAGGTTAAATTAGTTAAGTATTTTTAAGTTTTTATAAGTTTCTTTTATTTTTCCGTCACCTTTTATTTTTCAACCATTTTTCTTTTTCGACCTTTTTCGACGAACTCTTTTTCTCTCTTATTTCTCGCCATTCTAGTTTTTAGGACTTAGAATTTTATTCTACTTCTTATCTAAATTTCTTAAAATTACGAAAATTTATTTTGAGTAGTTAAATTAATAGACATCAAAATTTTCTGGTTCGTAGTAATAGTTGGATTTGTACGTGGACCGGGTTATTGGAGCCAAACAGTCCTCAATTATATTGAGACCAAACGAATCCTGCCCCTCTGCTGCATCTTTTGGCTATTCGAAACGTGGGCAAAATCAGAAAAGTCTATTGATTGGATAACTTATTATAATTTTTCTTTCCTTTTAAAAACTAATAGGATATTCTGTGAATGCACCGAGCAAGACGTTCATCACCTTTTGTACGTTCACCACCTGTAACTCGATCAAGACATCGTTTAACAAATATAACCGCCGTTGATTTTTCTTTAGAATCGTCATCCAGTCGACCAAGTACTTCAGTTCAAATTTCCGATAATCCATTTTTTGAACCCAACCTCACAAT
This sequence comes from Rutidosis leptorrhynchoides, assembly GCF_046630445.1. NCBI lineage: Eukaryota > Viridiplantae > Streptophyta > Magnoliopsida > Asterales > Asteraceae > Rutidosis > Rutidosis leptorrhynchoides. The sequence goes on along the minus strand of NC_092336.1, from coordinate 204,658,134 downwards.
TGAGAATCCAGAAAATATTCAGGAACGGTTCGTAGATCCTGAACCATTAAACTTTCCTCCGGAACCACCAATCATTCAAACAGAGATTGTTGAGGAACGAACCATTAAATCTGAAGCATCTAGTGATACCGATTCAACAAATTCAATTATGGAGAATCTGGAACCTTTAAGTATGGAAGACCGAATGAGAGCTAAACGCACTGGCCAAGGTCACGCAATTACTCATCCAGACATTAATGCGCCAGATTATGAAATCAAAGGACAAATTCTACACATGGTGACTAATCAATGCCAATTTAGTGGTGCGCCGAAGGAAGATCCAAATGAACATCTACGTACCTTTAATAGGATCTGCACACTATTTAAAATCCGAGAAGTGGAGGATGAACAGATATATCTCATGTTATTTCCCTGGACTTTAAAGGGAGAAGCCAAAGATTGGTTGGAATCGTTACCTGAAGGGGCGATCGATACATGGGATGTTTTAATTGACAAATTTCTTAAACAATTCTTTCCTGCATCTAAAGCAGTAAGACTTCAAGCAGAAATTGTTACGTTCACACAGAAGCCAAATGAAACTCTATATGAGGCGTGGACAAGATATGGAAAGTTGTTAAGAGGATGTCCGCAACATGGTTTAGACACCTGTCAAATAGTACAAATATTCTACCAAGGATGCGACATCACTACAAGGAAAGATATAGATATAGCAGCTGGTGGTTCTATTAAGAAGAAAACCGAAAATGATGCTTACAAAATTATTGATAATACTGCTTCCCACTCACATGAGTGGCACCAAGAAAAAGACATCATTAGATCATCTAAAGCAGCTAGAGCCGATTCTAGCCATGACTTAGATTCCATTTCCGCAAAGATAGATGCTTTCGAGAGACGAATGGAAAAGATGACTAAAGATATTCATGCAATACGAATTAGTTGTGAGCAGTGTGGAGGACCACATTTGACAAAAGATTGTCTCAGTATTGAATTAACAATGGAACAAAGAGAGAATATTTCATACATAAACCAAAGGCCTGGAAATAATTATCAGAATAATTATCAACCGCCAAGACCGATTTACAATCAAAACCAGAATTATAACCGAAATATTCCATACAACAACCAACAAGGTCCTAGCAATCAACAAGTATCCAATAATACTTATAATCAGCAAAGACCGAATTTTCAAAACAAACCACCACAACAAACCGATGATAAAAAGCCGAATTTAGAAGATATGATGACAAAGCTAGTTGAAACTCAAACGCAGTTTTTCACATCTCAAAAACAAACCAATGAACAAAATGCTCAAGCATTTAGAAATCAACAAGCTTCTATTCAAAATCTGGAACAAGAAGTAAGTAACCTAGCAAGGTTAATAGGTGAAAGAAAACCGGAAAGTCTACCAAGCGATACAAATGCTAACCCCCGGAATGAAACAGCTAAAGCCATTACCACAAGAAGTGGTACAACACTTAAACCACCTGAAATACCTGTAACTTCTGATGAAACTATTCCTACTCCACAAGAACCACAACCTGATCAAGATAAGGAAAAAGAACCGGTAGTTGAAAAGGTTAATGAAGATAACACAGTTAAGGATAAACCTTATGTTAAACCATACCAACCACCACTTCCTTACCCGAGTAAAATGAAGAAAGAGAAACTTGAAGCCGAGCAATCCAAATTCTTGGATATGTTTAAACAGATAAATGTAAATCTTCCTTTCATTGATGTGATTTCAGGAATGCCAAGGTATGCTAAATTCTTGAAAGATCTAATCACAAATAGAAAGAAAATGGAAGAACTCTCGGCTGTTACTATGAATGCTAATTGTTCAGCAGTGCTGTTGAATAAGATACCAGAAAAACTATCTGATCCAGGAAGTTTCACAATTCCATGTTTTCTGGGTAGTCTTAGTTCAATAGAAGCATTAGCAGATTTAGGTGCTAGTATAAATCTAATGCCGTATTCACTATACGCTAAACTAGACCTTGGAGAATTGAAACCAACCAGAATAAGCATACAACTAGCCGATAGATCAATAAAATATCCTAGAGGGATAATGGAGAACATGCTAGTTAAAGTTGGTACTTTAGTATTTCCAGTAGACTTTGTTGTTTTGGACATGGAAGAAGATTCTCAAGTTCCTCTCATATTAGGAAGACCATTCTTAAACACGGCTAAAGCAATGATAGACGTGTTCGGTAAGAAACTGACCCTAAGTATAGAGGATGAGAGTGTTACCTTTTCAGTTGATAGAGCAATGCAACAACCACAATCTGCAGATGATACATGTTATTATATTCAAACTATAGATGCACATGCAGAATTATTAGAAGAATTTCCAGAATTACAAGGAACAGGAGAATGTTCTTTAGGAGAAGGTAATGAACCAATTGATGAAGCTGAAATGTTAGCTACACTTATAGCTAATGGATATGAACCAACAACAGAAGAAATTCAAATGCTAAAAGAAGAAGACAGATATCGATATAAATCATCGATAGAAGAACCTCCGAAATTAGAGTTAAAGCCACTTCCAAACCATTTGGAATACGCTTATTTACATGGTGAATCTGAATTACCTGTAATAATATCGTCTTCTCTTACTGAAAATGAGAAATCACAACTCATTTCTGTGTTGAAAGCTCATAAACCAGCCATTGCATGGAAGATTCATGATATTAAAGGAATAAGTCCTTCGTATTGCACACATAAAATCCTTATGGAAGAAGGTCATAAAACGTATGTGCAACGCCAACGAAGACTAAATCCTAATATGCAAGATGTTGTTAAAAAAGAGATTATTAAACTGCTAGATGCAAGTTTGATATATCCAATTTCTGATAGTCCATGGGTAAGCCCAGTTCAATGCGTGCCTAAGAAGGGTGGCATGACTGTCATTACAAATGAGAAAAATGAGCTTATTCCTACTAGGACTGTAACAGGATGGCGTGTATGTATTGATTATAGAAAATTAAATGACGCCACCAGAAAAGATCACTTTCCCTTACCTTTCATAGATCAAATGTTGGAAAGATTGGCCGGAAATAGTTACTATTGTTTTCTAGATGGATTTTCCGGATATTTTCAAATTCCAATAGCACCCGAAGATCAAGAGAAAACCACATTCACGTGCCCTTATGGTACTTTTGCTTACAAACGCATGCCATTTGGACTTTGTAACGCCCCTGCAACCTTTCAAAGGTGCATGATGGCGATTTTTCATGACATGATAGAAGAATGCATGGAAGTATTCATGGATGACTTTTCAGTCTTCGGTGATACATTTAAATCATGTCTAGTTAATCTGGAACGAATGCTAATTAGATGCGAAAAATCAAATCTAGTACTTAATTGGGAGAAATGCCATTTCATGGTTAAAGAAGGCATCGTTCTTGGACATAAAATTTCAAAAGAAGGAATTGAAGTGGATAGAGCTAAAGTAGATATAATTGCTAAACTTCCACATCCCACCAATGTTAGAGGAGTTAGGAGTTTTCTAGGGCATGCCGGTTTTTACCGACGTTTCATAAAAGATTTTTCTAAAATTGCCACTCCTATGAATAAACTCCTAGAAAAGGATGCGCCATTCATCTTTTCAGATGAATGTATCAAATCTTTTAATATTCTTAAAGAAAAACTCACTAATGCGCCGATCATGATAACACCAAATTGGAATCTACCATTTGAACTAATGTGCGATGCAAGTGATTTTGCAATGGGAGCCGTTTTAGGACAAAGGATTGAAAAACGATTTCAACCTATATATTATGCTAGTAAGACATTACAAGGAGCACAAACAAACTATACAACTACTGAAAAAGAACTCCTTGCTATTGTCTTTGCTTTTGACAAATTTCGATCATATCTCGTTCTAGCAAAAACGGTGGTCTATACCGACCATTCTGCTCTTAGATACCTATTTTCAAAACAAGATGCTAAACCAAGATTAATCCATTGGATCTTACTCTTACAAGAGTTTGATATTGAAATCCGAGATAAAAAAGGAGCAGAAAATCTCGCCGCTGATCATCTTTCTCGTCTTGAAAATCCCGAATTAGAAGTTCTGAATGAATCGGCCATACAAGACAACTTTCCTGATGAATATCTATTGAAGATAGATTATAAAGAAATCCCATGGTTTGCAGACTATGCAAACTACTTAGTTTGTAGATTCCTTGAAAAAGGATTATCGTACCAAAGACGAAAGAAATTCTTCAGTGATATAAAACACTATTTCTGGGAAGATCCACATCTGTTTAAAAGTTGTCCCGATGGAATAATACGCCGATGTGTATTTGGAGATGAAGCTAGTAAAATTTTAAACCATTGTCACACAGGACCAACAGGAGGGCATTATGGGCCTCAACTAACAGCAAGAAAAGTTTATGAAGCTGGATTCTATTGGCCTACAATTTACAAAGACGCACACCTTCTTTGCAAATCCTGTGATGCATGTCAAAGGACCGGAAAAATAAGTCAACGTGATGAAATGCCACAAAATGTCATCCAAGTATGTGAAGTATTTGACATTTGGGGTATTGACTTTATGGGTCCATTTCCAAAATCTCATAATAATCTATATATACTCGTAGCCATTGATTATGTATCTAAATGGGCGGAAGCACAAGCTCTCCCAACTAACGATGCACGAGTTGTAGTCAACTTTTTAAAACGTCTTTTTGCAAGGTTTGGAACACCGAAAGCTTTAATAAGTGATCGGGGTACTCATTTCTGTAATAATCAACTTGAGAAAGTTCTTAAAAGATATGGAGTAACTCATAAAATCTCCACCGCATATCATCCACAAACAAGTGGACAAGTTGAAAATACCAACCGAGCTTTAAAACGTATTCTAGAGAAAACCGTAGGATCAAATCCGAAGGAATGGTCCATTAAATTGGAGGATGCACTCTGGGCTTTTAGAACAGCCTACAAAACTCCAATTGGAACCACACCTTTTAGACTTGTGTATGGAAAAGCATGTCATCTTCCAGTAGAAATTGAACACAAAGCATTTTGGGCTTTGAAGACATGTAATCTTGATTTACATGAAGCCGGACGTCTACGATTAAGTCAACTAAACGAATTAGAAGAATTAAGACATGAAGCATACGAAAATTCGTTAATCTATAAAGAAAGAACGAAGAAATGGCATGATAAAAGAATCAGAAGTTCAAAAGAATTTAAAGAAGGAGACAGAGTTCTTCTTTTCAATTCACGATTCAAGCTATTTCCTGGAAAATTGAAATCAAGATGGTCTGGACCATTCATAGTCAAAAGAGTTTTCCCATACGGAACGATAGAATTGATAAATTCAAATGGGAATGAATTTAAAGTTAATGGTCACAGAGTTAAACATTACATACATAGTCCGATGGAAGTCGACAACGAAGTTAATCACAATTTCGACACCACAGCTAACTAAGTGTGGGGAGAATCAAGTCTTTAAAGGATAATATGTATTTCTGTTAGAGTTAGATTGTCTGTTTTCGTGTAGTTCTCGAAAATGGAACACGTATGGTCTTTCCCTAGCAGACCCTAAAGAACTAGTCTTCTCCCCCCATTCTGAATTTTTATTTTTTTTAGGTTTTTACGTAATGAAGACTGCCTGTGAACTAAATCATGGTCTAATGCTACACGCTTTGATCACTAAAAGAAATAATGACATACTACCGAGTGAATTAGTATCAGTAATCAGAGAAAGAATGGACGGAGTTAGAAAAGGATCCAGATGCGAAGATAATAAGTTACAATTTGGTAAAGGAAAATCAAAATCCGCAGCGAAAAGAAGAGCACGACACCTAGAAAGATGTCACAAATGCGGAAAATGGTCACATGGAGGTAAATGTTCAAATAATCAAACCTATTCAAATACCGAATTTGTTACTTTATGCAGAGACGGACCGTTCATATGTTTAGAAGAAAAGACAATGAATGCTCGAGGTTACGCCTATGCAGCCATGGAAAACCAATTAAACCGACTATCTTATGAATATAATAGATCATATAACTAAGAAATCTATTTCACAGGTATGTCTGTACAGTTTTTATTTTTATTTTTATTTTTAACCTTTTGATAATAAACGCTAATTTGTTCGCTAAAAAGTATTAAATTGGTATTAAATAAAATTAGGTTTGGCGACCGAAATTATTGATATCATTCAAAAATTTATTACATCACTGCGAAATTTAACGTTTATTCTTAAGGTATAAATATCTTTAATCAATCAACCCAAAATATTTCAAAAATTCGTCATGAGTTAAATTAGGTCTTGGAACCGAAATTACTTTACCGAAAAGAGGGGCGCATATTTTTGATAATATTTGATTGATTAAAGTGGGATAAAAAGACAAAAAGATTTTTAATTTTATTTTTACCATATTTTTAAAATTAATATTTAAATCTTAAATTAATATTGTAAATTTTGTAAAAATAATATATTTAAAATTGTAAATATTTGAAAAAATTAATATAAGTTTGGTATGAATTTATAATATGAATTTTTAAATTAAGTTTGGTGTGAATTTTTAATTTTTAAAATATGAAATTTTAATTTTATGCATTTCAAATTTTTAAGTTTGGTGTGATTTTTTTTTTTTAGTATTAATTTTGAATTTTATAATTGTGTGAATTTAAAAACAAAAATTTACTTTATCTCATTAAGTTAAAAATATGATTTTTAAAATTCGTCGTAAGTTGAAGACTAGGTCTTTGAACCGAAATTGCTTTACCCGAGGGAGGGACGAGAACTTTTATTATCATTATTTTTAATCTTATTGATTTAAAGTATGCCAAAAACATTGAAAAAATCCAAAAATCTAAGCTTTTAAAACAATCGCTTGAAAATGACAAAATTTTAAAATTTTGTCGAGGGACGGACTAGGGCATCGTCCCGAAACGACCTCGTCCTAAAAAGAAACAAAATTTTTAAAATTTTATTTAATTCTATGTTTTAAAAGTATAAGGTGTTCAAAAAAAAAAAAAAAAAAAAAAAAAAAAAAAAAAAACCCTGGAAAATACCCCCATGCGAGTCGCATGGGGATGGGCACAAAACCATGCGACTCGCATGGATCAAAAAAACTGGACAGGATCAAATTTCCAGTCGACCTGCTTCTTTCTCACAATACACATACACAAACACGAAAACCTCCCAAACTCTCTCAATTTTTCACCAATTTTCACCAAATTTCTTGCAAAAATTTCACAATAATCATGCCTAGATTCAGTAGTCTCAACCCCTTCAGGAGAAAGGTAAAGATTTCACCCCTAATCTCTTTAAATTCGAATTTTTGTGTTCTTGAGCTAGAAATTTTATATTTTGATTTTGTTAATTTTAGGTGTAATTAGAGCTAAATTGTTGTTATATTATGCATGTATATCCTAGATAGAAGCTATTTAACATGAATTGAAGCTAAAAACTTCAAATTTTTAAGAATCTAGGGTTTGTGTTCTTGAGCAATTTGGGGCTTTTTGATATAAACAGGTTATGGCCGATTTTTGTCATGAATTGTTGCTAAATTAAGTAGTGTAACATGTTTAGGTAGTTAATTGATCCAAACTTTGAGCCTAAACATGATTTTGAGAATTAAAGTAGACTTTTTAAGTCTAAAAATTCATGAACTAGGTTAAATTGATATAAAGGCCATTTGAAACTTGTTTCATTGCTAGTAGTGATTATTTTGGCATGTTATTTAAGATAAATGCTTATGAACTTGATGTACATTTTTCGTATATGCTTATTTGACAAAGTGTAGACTTGACAAAAATATGAAAATGAGCACTAGTTTGATTTGAATGCCATGTAACAAGTGTTTAATTGCTATAATGATTATTGTTGACATGTTTAAGAGTTTAAATGTGATAAAACATTGTATACATTTTCGTATGTAAAAATGTAGAATTGTTATTGTTAATAAAATGTGTATAAAATGTGTTATGAATTGAACATGTCATCATAATTGTTTCAAGTTATTATTTTGCTAACACTAATGCATATTTGGATGCACAATTTTTGTGTTTAATGTGTTTTACAGAAAGCCGATACTGGAGGTTCAGGAGCATCATCGTCCAGGCAACCAGAGCCCGAACCGGAAATGTTTCATGAACAAGAACAACATATGCAACAAGAAGAAGAAGAACAGGAGGAGCAACATATTCCATATCACGATCAAGATCAATTATTCATGAATCAGTTTCGTCAATTCGCTCCACATCAAAGGATTCTGAGCTTAGACATTAATGAAGATCAGTTACACCCAAATCTGAGATTTGATCGATGTTGGATAGAGTATCCAGATTATCAAAAGAACATGCACATTCTCTACTTTAAGGTTGTTGAAATGCCAAGGGCAATTGACTGGGTACCTTTGGAAACAGTTGACCTTGCCGAACCGATTCGGGAATTATTGGTGCAAAGGTATGGTAATTCTCAGTTTAACGATTGGATGCGCCTATTTTCCATTCGTAGAACCATATATAGGGAATGGTGTATAGAATTACTTAGTACTATTAAGTTAAACAGTGATGTTAGGAGGATAGATGATAGAAGCTTTATTAGATTTCTGTTAGGTGGACGCATGTACAGAATGTCCATGATAGATTTAGCTAGGGCCTTACAGATTTACACCCCTGCTGAACTTTTGAGCCCCGACTGTAATAGCCTGATTGCCCAAGGAGAAAGGGTAGATAGGGAATTTGATATTAACGCTGTCTGGAGGCGTATGTCCCACTTTAATGAATTTCACGCCAGTGGAAATCATACATACTTAGATATAGACAGAGCTGAACTCCGGGTGATTCATAGATTCTTAGCAAACACAATTACACAAAGGGGAAGAAATAAGGAGAAATTGACCGTAAACGATTTGTTCTACCTCAAGTGTATTAGAGACCCGAGGAGTTTCGTTAACATTCCCTATTGTGTTGGTTATTATCTAGCTAATGTAGTTTCGGGGATGAAATCGGGGAGTATTATAGGTAGTGGTATTTTCATTACTCTCATTGGAGAGTATTTAGGTGTAGATAAGCACCAAGGGGGTCCAATGAACGAAATAGAGGACAGAGGTGAAACTATAAGTTCAAACCTTTATCACGGTGCAAGGGTATTATTAATGAGACGTGGTCGGGTATATCGATACGAGGGACCTCAGCGACAGGTAGAAAGAGGTTCGGATGACGAGATGGAGGATGCGAACAACATTATAGGAGTTGTTCGGGAGACTGCTCTTGATTTAGGCGTTCGTATGGAGGATGAATACATGACGAACTATGATAGGCATATGCAGTACGAGGCATGGCAACGTCGGAATGACTACGAGCATTCCCGGCAACGAGAGCATGGCCGATGGGATTATCATCAGTGCCAAATTATAAGCCAGTTGCAGCCTGGCGAGATGTATTATCCGACCCGACCCGCATACTATCCCGCACATCAGCCAGAAATGAGACCACCCTATGATTCATATGATTATGACGCAACATACCAGTTCACCTATAATCAGCCATGGAACCCGGACGCGAACATGAATTGGGATCCCTATCCTAATTATCCTCCTAACCCACCTCCTGATCAGTAGAGATAAGTTGGTAATTTTTATTTTTATTTTAAACACTTAACATTTTATTACGTTTATGTAATGTTTGATATTTTATTATTATTGTGTACTAATATTTTTCTTATAGTTTGAAAGTGGGATGCCAAAGTTCCATTTCAAATTGCATGTATGATTATATTTGTATTGTATGTATTCTATTTTATGCACAAAACAGGGTAAAACAACGCATTTTCAAAGACTGGCATTAAGTTCAGCAAAAGCAAGTAATTTTGACGACAATGATGCAAAATGTATGTGAAATAACAACAAGACGGAATAAACAAATGACGTGCACCATTTATCATTCAGCAAACAAACGCCAATATATTTGGAAACTTTGGTAAAAATTTAATCATTTTCACACTAATCACCCTCAATAATTTAAATTGTTACTGATTTCTTGCAAATGTGGGCATTGCAAGATCTTAAGTGTGGGAAGGGGTTAAATTCTTTCGGATTTTAAAATTTTTATATTAAACACTTGGTTACCATTAAAAATACTAGTAAAGCAGTAGTTGTATTAGAATCTAGTGCTCTCTGATAAAAAAGAACAGCCCTAGTCTTATATACTGACTACCCAATTCTAGTAAAATTTTTCAAAATTTTTAATTAAATGAATTCAAATCATGTTTATACATATTTATGAACGATAAAACTAGGTTTTAACACCGAAATTATTGTTACCTCGGAAAGGACATAAATTGAGAAACAAACGAAAATGTTAAAATTCATTTAAAATGGAATAGAGGACGATAAAAAGGAAAATAAAAGCCAAGTGTGGGAAAATTTACCAAGTTATTTTAAACATATGTCACATATATCTGTAACAAATAACTAAAAATACTTTTGCTTTGGACTAAACTAAACTGTTTTACCCGATGAAAGAAAAGAAGAGATGGATCTACACGATGAATCAATTCCATCACTAAAAGGAAGTAAAGTCTTCCGAAAAAGACACGCGCTTCTTGATTTAGGTCATGAAGTTGTCGTCCAGACCAGCTGTAGGTTGACGAAAAATCTAGAAAAGTCATCACTAAAATCAGCAGGAAATCCACGGACCTCAGCATCAAACAGGGTCGCCAAGTGGTCAGATTTATCCTAACCATGAGAAGGATTTATCTCGTACAATGGGGGGGCACCGTGCAAATTAGCTTGATAAGACTAATGAATCAGATCCCCAGAAAGGATAATCTCCTTAAAGATCAAAAATCAGCTTTTAAGCCTGATATTACTCAATCCTTGAGATTGACCTTAAAGATTGAGAATTACAAACTCATGGAATTCAATGATATCTAAACTCGAGCTTAAACGAGAAAATATTTTGATCAAAATTACAAACCGATTTGTTTTCTGAAAACCCTATTTTCAATGCGTTCATTACCATTGAACGTAAAATCCTAGGAATTCACCTGGAATTCATTAGGTCACCTGAACTAAATCGGGTGTCAACCGTAAGAACGGTGGTTGCATAGCATGGTCAAAGACAGGACCTTGTGCCAGACCGAAAAATTATAAGGGTGAGCTTTTACTATTGCTCCTACCAAGGATAGTAATTGCGTCCGACACGTTATAGACCATAATCAAAAGCATGTCACGGGACATTGCCTTAAACAGTTGCTTGTTCAACGCTTTCCTTTACAACCGGACGGTAGTTTACCGAAAGGTAATATACGGAACAAGTAAACTGGACGTGTTGCTTTCCAAATACAAGGTTAGCAAGTGGGTGACACAAAACCGCAAGTTTTGAGCTAAAATTTTCAAATCTGAAACCCACCAAACCCACAAATATTTTGCAAACACCGGTAAAGGGTTATTCCGGAAAACTTATCTAGGGTAAAAACTAGATTTAATTTTCAAAAGATCAAATATTTTCATAAAGATCCAATTTCTTTAATGGATCTAAATTTTTATAGTCATGTGGGACTGTAAACCATATCGTTACTACCATTGTTTATACCGCCATATAGAAATCACTGATGTACAAAGTGTGAAGAATAAAGAAGTGATTCTAGTATTTCAAGACAATATTGCTTGAGGACAAGCAACGCTCAAGTGTGGGAATATTTGATAATGCTAAAAACGAACATATATTTCATAGCATTATTCCTCAAGAAAGACAAGCTTTTAGTTGCAATTGTTCTATTTACAAGTGATATTCGTTTAAATAATAAAAGGTGAAGACAGAAGACAGATTCGACAATTTGAAGACGCAAACGACCAAAAAGCTCAAAAGAACAGAAGACAATCAAAAAGGTTCCAATTATTGATAAGAAACGTCTCGAAATCACAAGAGTACAAGATTCAAAACGCAAAGTACAAGATATTAAATTGTACGCGAGGACGTTCGAAAATCCGGAACCAGGACCAGAGTCAACTCTTAACGCTCGACACAACGGACTAAAAATTACAAGTTAACTATGTATATAAATATAATATAATATATAATTAATTATATTAATTATATATATATTATATATATATAATAAAAACCGTCGGCAGCAAGAAAATCCAAGGGTGTGAGCTGTAAATACCTCTCCGCGACTCGCGGAGTTTTAAGGGCATTTTGCCGCGAGTCGCGGAGCCCCAATTTTCAACTCTGGCTATAAAGCCAACCGAATTCTGATCAAATATCATCATCTTTTTTTCTTCCTCTTCATACGTAAATATATTTATATTTATAATTTATATTTTAATTTTAATTATAATTCTAATAATAAGGGTATGTTAGCGAATGTTGTAAGGGTGTAAGTCGAAATTCTGTCCGTGTAACGCTACGCTATTTTTAATCATTGTAAGTTATGTTCAACCTTTTTATATTAATGTCTCGTAGCTAAGTTATTATTATGCTTATTTAAAACGAAGTAATCATGATGTTGGGCTAATTACTAAAATTGGGTAATTGGGCTTTGTACCATAATTGGGGTTTGGATAAAAGAACGACACTTGTGGAAACTAGACTATGGGCTATTAATGGGCTTTATATTTGTTTAACTAAATGAAAGTTTGTTAATGTTAATATAAAGATTTACAATTGGGCGTCCCTATAAATTACCATATACACTCGATCGGACACGATGGGCGGGGTCTTTATATGTACGAATAATCGTTCATTTAACCGGACACGGGAATGGATTAATAGCCACTAGAATAATTAAAACAGGGGTGAAATTACATTCAAGGATAATTGGTGTAATTGTTAACAAAGTAGTAAAACCTTGGTTTACACGCAGTCGATAACCTGGTGTATTCATTAAACAAAGTATTAAAACCTTGTTACAATTCGAATCCCCAATTAGTTGGAATATTTATCTTCGGGTATAATAATAATTTGACAAGGACACTTGCAATTTATATTTATGACTGATGGACTGTTATGGACAAAAACCAGACGGACATATTAAATAATCCAGGACAAAGGACAATTAACCCATGGGCATAAAACTAAAATCAACACGTCAAACATCATGATTACGGAAGTTTAAATAAGCATAATTCTTTTATTTCATATTTAATTTCCTTTATTTTATATTTAATTGCACTTCTAATTATCGCACTTTTATTTATTGTTATTTTATTTTATCGCACTTTTAATTATCGTACTTTTTAATTATCGCAAGTTTATTTTATCGCACTTTTATTATTCGCAATTTCATTATCGTTATTTACTTTACGCTTTAATTTAAGTCTTGTATTTATTTTATATTTTACATTAGGTTTTAACTGCGACTAAAGTCTTAAAATCGACAAACCGGTCATTAAACGGTAAAAACCCCCCTTTATAATAATAATATTACTTATATATATATTTGTATTTTTATAAAAGTAAACTAATATAGCGTTGAGCTTTGTTTAAAGATTTCCCTGTGGAACGAACCGGACTTACTAAAAACTACACTACTGTACGATTAGGTACACTGCCTATAAGTGTTGTAGCAAGGTTTAAGTATATCCATTCTATAAATAAATAAATATCTTGTGTAAAATTGTATCGTATTTAATAGTGTTTTCCTAGTAAAATAATAACTATTTTATATACACCTCGCTTCGCATCAGTAATGGTTGACCTAATTGGGTGTGATGAGTACGAAATACCCCACGTTTGTGTTGGTTGGTGTTTGTAGACTTTAATCACTAGGTTTTAGTGATTAATGATGAGCCTTGGCCTTAAATGGGCGGTTTTGGTATAAATGAGTCATTTAATGCGAATAGGTCATTAAATGCACATGAGTTGATTGTTGGTGATTAGACCAACGAGTTTGTGTATTGAATATGCATTTAATGTATTAGGTACTTTGCTTTGAAGCTTACGGAAGTGTTTAATCATCACCGACGTGATAAGGTGAGTGGAATAATTATTGCGTGTACGTATATAATGTATTTATTTGTGTAGCGTGAAATGTGGGATAGTCGCGGTGTTTAAGACACCACATTGTCATGGGAGTGGGATAGTCGTGGTATTTAAGACACCACTCATGGGTTTGATTGACATGTGGGATAGTCGCGGTGTTTAAGACACCACATTGTCATGGGGGTGAGTTAGTCGCGATGTTAAGACATCACCCGGGGGATTAGTGATTACGCGGTGTTAAGTACACTAATGGATGTTATGAACTCCAACGGTCTTTCGCGAGTACTGTTCCCTTGTTCGATTGGTTAAACATGGCTATATAAATTCTTGTATTAGCATATTAAATTGTGAACTATATGCTATTGGTGTTGCTAGCTTATTGTGAATTGCGGATATTTGTTTATGCATAATGTTTGCATGGTTGTCGGATTGCTAGCTTGTATGCGGTATTGTATAAGTGATTGCAAGTAAGTAGGTTATATATGTATATGTATAATTATTGCATTCACTAAGCGTTAGCTTATCCCTATCGTTGTTTACCTTTTTAGATGCAGGTGCGGAAAAAGGGAAATGGGTTGTTGGGCACTAGATTTCCCTTGTTTGGATGCTTGTTGAAGCTTTTGGAAGTCGACCTAGCATTTTGGGTAGTTTAGCCACAAAACATGCTCGGGTGTTGTTTGGATTAAAACTATGATGTTCATGGGTCGAATTTACATAACATTTAATTAAGGGTCTTCGTGGCTTCTTTGTAAACTTAAAATCGTCGTATGTTTAAACGAGTTATATGTAATGATTTACTTTATGTAACCATTAAAGTTTAGGCGACTTGAGATAGGTGCCTAGACTTAGACTTTATTGTGTATGCGTTTTATGCGGGACTTGTAGGAGACGGTCGAACCGGGTTTGGTTAGTGCATAGGCTTATGTGAACTAACCTTGCGCTTCTTGTTTTGTGTTATATTTGCAATCATCAAGCGAGATAGACATTGTACTAGTAAGTTAATGCGACGTGCTCATGTAATAATGACTAGCTACCATTGTTACGAGTGTAAATCGTGTTAAACAAATGATGTACGACGCTTGTTGAGAAAGATGGGGCGGGGAGGTGTATATGTGAATATATATATATATATATATATATATATATATATATATATATATATATATATATATATATATATATATATATATATGTGTGTATATATATATATATGTGTGTGTATATATATATGTGTATATATGTGTGTGTGTGTATATATATATATATATGTGTATATATATGTGTGTATATATATGTATATATATATATATGTATATATATATATATATATATATATATATATATATATATATATATATATATATATATATGTCATGTCGTTTGTTTCGTTATTTAACCTATTCCGTTTTATAGAATGAAGATGAGAAACGGACACGACACTAATGACGGAGGTACGAGTGAGGACGCCGAGTTCACGGCCAAAGTTGAGGCCATTATGCAAAGGTGCCACACGGCCTTTTTGGAGGATATTAGGAAGATGTTCTTAGATTCGATTGACGAGCAAATGGTCAATCTAGTCAAGGAGCAAGAAAAAGTTGTTCTTCACGAAGATAATGTGGGAAGACGAGACTTTTTCTATAAAAATTTCAAGGATGCTCAACCTCCCACTTTTGAGGGTGAACGGAACCCACTTAAGAGTGCCCGTTAGATCTCCGATATGGAGGGGGATTTTCGTACTTGTGAATGCCCTATTGATAAGAATACGAGGTATGGTTGTATCATGTTAAGAGGTGATGCCAAGTTGTGGTGGGATGCGAAAATCCAACTTTACGGTGAAGAACATTGTATGGATTTCACGTGGGAAGAGTTCAAGGCAGAGTTTTTCCAAGAGTATCGAACTTTGGCCGATCTTACTAGGCTTAAGGACGAGTTGCGTGCCTTGAGGCAATGGTCAATGGATTTGAACACTCTCAAATCTGTTTTCTTGTCAAACACCCAATTTTTCCCGGAGTATGTCGGGAATGATAAAATGTTGAAAGAAGATTTTTACTGAATCTTGAACAATAGCTATCAAGAGAAGATTAGTGTAAATGTGGTGAAAAGTTTTGACGAGTTGTTCAATATGGCCAAAGGTTTTGAGGCGCTTGTGTTGAGAAATAGTGGCTTTACTTTTGGTAAAAGGAAGTTCGAAGCTACTAGTCATTCGAACAAGAAGAGTAAAGGTACAACCGAGAGTGTTGGTAGTGTGAAGAAAGGTGCTTCCGGAGTTTTTCCTTATTCTTGTCACAATTGTGGAAGAAAGGGGCATATGGCCCGTGATTGCACGAAACCATCTTCTACAACCAAACTCACTTGTTTTAATTGTGGCAAAGAAGGGCATCGAAGGATGGAGTGTCCCGAGTTGCGGGATGATCATGTTAAGAAGTTAGAGAAAGCGGCGGGTACGGCTAAGGGGCGAAATTATTTAATGACCAATGATGAGGCCAAGCAATCCAATGAAGTTTTCTCATGTACTTTCATGGTTAACTCTAATCCGGCAAGGATACTATTTGATAGAGGTGCTAATTTGTCGTTTGTGTTATCGCGATTTGTATCTAAGCTTAATAAACCACTAGCTAAGTTAAGTCATCCGGTTGAAGTTGAAATAGCGGATGGTAAGACGGTGATAGGAGTTGATGTTTGTAATGATTGTGATGTTGTGTTTGGTACCGAAACGTTCAAAATCGATCTTATCCCTATGACTTTGGGCGAGTTTGATATTGTCGTTGGTATAGATTGGCTCGATCGTTATAGAGCCGATATCGCATGCCATGAAAAGTCTATCCCTGTGAAGACCCCAAGTGAGGGAGAGTTAATTATTCATGGTGAGAGACGAAGATGACTTGTGTCGTTATGCACTTATGCACGGGCGCGTCATTTTCTTACTAGTGGTGGCATGGCTTTTCTTGCCCATGTAATTGATACTCGTGAAGATCCACCATCCATTCGTGAAATTCCGGTGGTTAATGAATTTGAAGACGTTTTTTCGCATGAATTATCGGGTGTTCCAGCGGAAAGACAAGTTGAATTTCGCATTGAGTTGGTTCCAGGTGCTACTCCCATTGCTAAAACTCCTTATCATTTAGCACCAACGGAAATGCAAGAGTTGTTTAATCAAACCCAAGAATTACTCGAGAAGGGTTTTATCCGACCGAGTGCTTCACCCTGGGGTGCTCCGGTTTTATTTGTGTAAAAGAAAGATGGTAGTATGCGGATGTGCATCGATTATCAGAAGTTGAATAAAGTGACGATCAAGAATCATTATCCATTGCCTCGGATTGACGATTCGTTTGACCAACTCCAAGGTGCGACTTATTTTTCTAAAATTGACTTTCGGTCCGGCTATCACCAAATGCGGGTCCGTGAGGAAGATATTGAGAAAACGGCTTTTTGAACGCGTTATGGGCATTTTGAATTTGTAGTTATGCCTTTTGGTCTTACGAATGCACCGGCAATATTCATGGATCTTATGAACCGAGTGTGACAACCTATGTTGGACAAGTCGGTAATTGTGTTCATTAACGACATCCTCGTTTACTCTAAGAGTATGAAGGAACATGAACGTCATTTGCATGAAGTATTGAAGACTTTGCGAAAGGAGAAGTTGTATGCTAAATTCTCAAAGTGAGAATTTTGGCTAAGGGAATTGCAATTCCTTGGCCACATTGTGAATAAAGAAGGCATCCAAGTAGATCCGGGGAAGATAGAGACGGTGAAGAGTTGGGAACAACCGACTACGCCTACGGAAATCTGAAGTTTTCTCGGATTGGCCGGTTATTATCGCCGGTTTATCCAAGACTTTTGTAAGATCGCTTCTCCATTGACGAAGTTGACGAGAAAGAACGCGAGATTTAATTGGGAAAATGAGCAAGAGATCGCTTTCCAATTGGTAAAAGAGAAATTGTGTCAAGCTCCGGTGTTAGTATTACCGGAAGGTGTAGAAGATATGACGGTTTATTGTGATGCCTCATTAATTGGAATCAGGTGTGTTCTAATGCAAAGAGGTAAAGTCATCGCTTACGCCTCTCGACAATTAAAGGAGCACGAAAAGAGATACCCGACTCATGATCTTGAATTGGCGGCGGTGGTACATGCGTTGAAAATTTGTAGCCATTACTTGTATGGTGTCAAGTGAACGATTTATTCGAATCATAAGAGTTTGAAATATCTTTTTGATCAACAATATTTGAATTATCGTCAACGTAGATGGATGGATGTGGTAAAGGATTATGATTGTGAGATACTTTATCATCCGGGTAAGGCGAATGTGGTCGCGGATGCGTTAAGTCGAAAGAGTCAACATCCGGCAATACGAGTAGGATCGTTACGCATGATTATTACTAACGATATTCTTGTAAATCTTGGTGAGACTCAAATTGAAGCTTTTGTTAACAACAAGCATGAAGAACGAATCGTGGGGCAAACGGAGTCTATTACCTTAGGCCCGCATGGTTTGTTGTCCTTCCAAGGACGAGTGTGGGTGCCTAGAATGGGGAATTCCGACAAGTGCTACATGATGAAGCACATAAGTCAAAGTATTCCATTCATCCGGGTGTAACAAAGATGTACCTTGATTTAAGAAAAGAGTATTGGTGGCCGGGCATGAAACGTGATGTTGTAAAGTATGTTGAACAATGCGTCACGTGTATGCAAGTTAAGGCCGAACACCAAAAGCCGTATGGTAAGTTACAACCGCTGTAAGTCCCGAAATGGAAATGGGAGCACATTAGCATGGATTTCATTACAAAGCTACCAAAGACGGGGAGAACCCAATTTGATACAATTTGGGTGATAGTTGATAGGTTGACGAAGAGCGCTTTGTTTCTTCCCATTCGGGAAACGATATCGTCGGAGACTTTGTCAAAGTTGTTTATCAAGTAGGTGATATAGAGACATGGAGTTCCTATATCTATTATTTCGGATCGGGATACTCATTTCACATCTCGATTTTGGAATAAGTTTCATGAAGATATGGGTACACAATTGAGAATGAGCACGGCGTACCATCCTCAAACGGACGGTCAGACCGAACGTACGAATCAAACATTAGAGGATATGTTAAGGGCATGTATTATCGATTTCAGTGGTAGTTGGGATGAGCACTTGCCTTTGGTGGAGTTCTCGTACAACAATAGTTATCATGCTAGTATCGGAATGCCACCGTATGAGATGCTTTATGGGCGAAGGTGTCGAACTCCTATTTGTTGGGGCGAAGTGGGACAAAGGGAAATCGGGAGTACCGATTTGGTTTTAGAGATGAATAGTAAGATTGAGATGATTCGGGCTCGACTTAAGGCGGCGCATGATAGAAAAAAATCTTATGCCGATAAATGAAGGCGACCGATTGAGTTTCAAGAAGGTGACATGGTGATGCTTAAGGTTTCGCCATGGAAGGGTGTTATTCGCTTTTGAAAACGAGGAAAGTTAGCTCCTCGGTTTATTGGTCCTTTCAAAGTTTTGGCTCGTGTTGGTGAGGTTGCTTATAGACTAGAGTTACCCGAAGAGCTTCCGAGAATCCATAACACATTTCATGTTTCCCTTCTCCGTAAATGTCTTACGGATGACTCGACTTGGGTGCCGTTAGATGAGATTGCTTTGAATAACAAATTAGAGTATGCCGAGGAACCGATAGCCATTCTTGATGAGAAGGTTAAAATGTTGCGTAACAAAGAGGTGAGGACTTTTAAGGTCCAATGGCGACATCGAAAGGGTTCTGAGTTTACATGGGAATCCGAAGAGTTTGTTTTGGTTTATCTTCCGGCTTGTCATGCGGCTTGGATCGCAAGGACGCGCTCCGATTCAAGTGAGGGAGAGTCGTAACATCCCGCTTTCCCCGTATGTGATTCAAGGTATGTACTTAATCTCGTGTATGTTTAATATTGCAACCATGATCGATCGTACATAGTTAAATGTTAGAAATTTGAGTCTAGGTGGCCTACTGATAGAATGTCGCATTTTGAGCCGATGTATCGCGTTTGGGAACCTCGCGGATCGCGACAGATGACCCTGAAATGCGATGGGTTCTGAAACCTACTTCTGTCCACCTTATCGCGTTTGAGTGTGCATGGTCGCGTGTGGGTGTTGCGAAACGTGACCTAGAGTTGCGAAACGCGACAAATGTCGCTGTTTAACATTTTTAACCCAATTTTAATAGCATCTTTTGGGGGGTTTTAGCCTTTTTACATGGTGAATGGTTTTGGGGACTTAAAAACTGATACAATCTTATCATAATTCATTTAACACCCTTTCACCTACACCACATTCAATTTTAGTGAGAGAGTGAGTTTTAGTGAGAGAGAGCTCACTTGGAGAAGAAGGAGACCAAATCTCACCCTAATCCAAGTTTTAAAGTTGTTCCCTACGTCTCTAGCTACGTTGTGATTGTATTGGTAAGTCTTAACTCCGTGTTTTGAGTTTTAATTTGTTTATGGCTAGGGTTTGTTTCATTTGATATTTGTAAGACCCATTTGGGGGTTAAATGGGTAAGTTTGGGTTAAATTGATGAACGAAAACCCTAATGGTTATAATCTAGGGTTTGGTCATGAAAATTGAGGTTGTAAGTGCTAATTGTGTTGTTAGACCACTAATGCACTTGTGTAATGTTGAAAGGTTGTTAATGGGTTTAAGTTTGACCGAATTTGTAAGTCTAAGTGTTAAATTGGGTCAAATGGGTAATGATTGACCTAATTAGGTGTGATGAGTACGAAATACCCTATGTTTGTGTTGGTTGGTGTTTGTAGACTTTAATCACTAGCTTTTAGTGATTAATGATGAGTCTTGGCCTTAAATTGGCGGTTTTGGCATAAATGAGTCATTTAATGCGAATGGTTCATTAAATGCACATGAGTTGATTGTTGGTGATTAGACCAATGAGTTTGTGTATTGAATATGCATTTAATGTATTAGGTACTTTGCTTTGAAGCTTACGGAAGTGTTTAATCATCACCGACATGATAAGGTGAGTGGAATAATTATTGCGTGTACGTATATAATGTATTTATTTGTGTAGCGTCAAATGTGGGATAGACGCGGTGTTTACGACACCACATTGTCATGGGAGTGGGATAGTCGCGGTGTTTAAGACACCAGTCATGGGTTAGATTGACAGGTGGGATAGTTGCGGTGTTTAAGACACCACATTGTCATGGGGGTGAGTTAGTCGCGGTGTTAAGACATCACCCGGGGGATTAGTGATTACACGGTGTTAAGTACACTAATAGATGTTATGAACTCCGACGGTCTTTCGCGAGTACCGTTCCCTTGTTCGATTGGTTAACCATGGCTATATGAATTCTTGTATTAGCATATTAAATTGTGAACTATATGCTATTGGTGTTGCTAGCTTATTGTAAATTGCGGATATTTGTTTATGCATAATGTTTGCATGGTTGTCGAATTGCTAGCTTGTATGCGGTATTGTATAAGTGATTACAAGTAAGTAGGTTATATATGTATATGTATAATTATTGCATTCACTAAGCGTTAGCTTACCCCTCTCGTTGTTTACCTTTTTAGATGCAGGTGCGAAAAAAGGGAAGGGGGTTGTTGGGCACTAGATTTCCCTTGTTTGGATGCTTGTTGAAGCTTTTGGAAGTCGACCTAGCATTTTGGGTAGTTTAGCCCCAAACCATGCTCGAGTGTTGTTTGGATTAAAATTATCATATTCATGGGTCGAACTTACATTACATTTGATTAAGGGCCTTCGTGCCTTCTTTGTAAGCTTAAACTCGTCGTATGTTTAAACGAGTTGTATGTAACGATTTACTTTATGTAACCATTTAAGTTGGGCGTTAATGATTTCTTATTTAAAAAAAAAAATTGTCGGGTTGCATACGGGTTGGGTTGTTTCATATATATATATATATATATATATATATATATATATATATATATATATATATATATATATATATATATATATATATATATATATATATATATATATATACATACATACATACATACATACATACATATATCTTTTAATCGTGAACTGAAAGTAATGAATTAATATTTCATAATTCATCATTTTCGGTACGCTTCGGTGTCTGTGGTGCTTACGGGGCTTGTGGTGATGGGAATGATGCTGGTGCTGGTGGTGTTGCTGATGCTGTTGGTATTGATGGTGGTACCTGCGTAGTAGGTGCGAGCCTAGCTTCCAAATCGAACACCGTCACGTCCAGGGTTTCTACTTTACGTTCGAGTCTATGAATTAGTTCTACCCATTCTTTCATAAGGTTTACGAATTCTTGATATTTAGTTGGAAGTCTTCTAACTTCTTCTAATAATCCTATCTGATTAGAATTCGGGAGTAGAGGACGAATCCTGTCTTTAACTACATCGAGTCGACCTTCGAGGCAGAAAATCCTTGCTAAAAGAGTGAAAACGGTGTTGCTAACAGGTTCGCCTGTAAGTGGATCGAGTACTCCGACGTTAGGTGGTAAGTTTGGCTCGTGATATGGAGTACCTTCTTCATTTCTCCATAGGGTAAGTATTTCGCGAACCCATCCCCACTTTCTAAAGAAATCACGGTAGTTGATCGGCTGGTGCGCTCCCGTCACGCTGTCTTCGGAGCTGGAGGAACTTGGTCTATTCGAAGAGGCCATCTTACGCGATCACAGAAAGTTATGAAATGATTCTTGATATGAATTGAGGGCTGAATACTGGATGATATCTCCGTCTTCTCAAGTACATATTTATAGCAAAAAGATTCCGTAATTTACGGAGGAAATATCAAAAAGTGCCAAATAAGATCCACAGTTATAGATATGATAGGATATAATTCGTCTATATACCGTGTATGCAATAAATGAAATAACACGTGTCAAGACTTACGAATGATAAATAGTTAATTTTTCACTAGGAATGATAAACAAAAATTATAATATGCAGCTAAGGTCGAAGTCCAGAATCGCTAATGCATCCTAACGACTATCAGTTAGACACACTAATGCAAGACCTGATTCACTAAGACCGCCACTCTGATACCAACTGAAGCGGCCCGTCCTAATTCACCTGGACGAACGCTTCAACAGCTGGTCCCATTGCTGTTGGGATTTAACAAGTTTCATTATGCTTAAAACCATTTAAGAATCTTTCAAAGCGGAAACATGTATATTACCATTTGTAACTTGTTAATCTTTAACCATTTAAAGTTAAATCCCAAAAGGATCAAGTTGTGAAACATACTTACAAACTACAAGATAGATAAGAGATTATACCTTCTTCAAGCTATGTAGTTGATGATGAAGATGATGATGAATGGAGCTCCAAAAGATGAAGCCTCAAGTTGTAATACCCCAAGCTTTTAATACCAAACCTTTGTACTTTAGTTAGGATTTATTAACACTTGAATAGAGCTTTCAAAAACCAAATTATGAACACCCTTTTGTGCTCAAAAACCTACGGCCAGGACAGCAGAAATGGAGAGGTTTTTGTGCAGTTTTTTGATATGTAAATTGCATATGTAAGTCTCAAAGTGAGTCAAGATGCTTCTATATGGAATTGGGAAAGTATGACCAAGTTTTGGAGTCTTTAGCATGCCTACTTACAACTCCAAGGCCACTCCCCTCTTTGTTTATAAAATAATACTTGACATAATTTATAAGCTTGCATATTTTATAAACTTGTTTTGTAAAATTAGATTTTATAAAACAAATTTTATAAACTTGCATTTTATAAATTATGTATAAAACCAATTATATAAAATTCCATATTATTTGTCATGTATACTTTATTTTATAAAACCAATTTTATAAAATGCAACATGACTTAATTAATTATTTAACCTATAAATAATTAAATCCTTATTATATAAATCATTCCATGATTTATATATATATACATATCAAGTGTTATTGTTTTAGAAACCATTTTCTTAAAATCCAAGTGTCGCGTAATTTAATCGACGTTCCAATCGTTAAGATCAAATACGAATAAGGTGTCGGTAAGCTTGTTATTGGGTATGACCCGACTTGGATTTAAACATATTAGCCACATTAATTCTCGGGCATACGAAAAACCTACAATCTCCCACTTGCACGAGAAACATAAGAAATTAATGCAAGTGATGGATACCACCTAACGACCGTCCATTACCCTTAATATGTTATGACTTTGTGCCATTCAATAATATCATTCCTTTCGAGTTCCCATCTCAAATATGAATAGGTGAATCTTTCATAATATCCTTTCATCCTAGATGTCATGTTAAGTCCTAGAGATACAGAGTGATTACTCTCTTTTAGATTTAACTTTATCAGGCCTTAGACATCTGACTCTTAACGAATAAGAGGGACAAATCCCATCTTGACAACATACGTCCTAGATATACACTTTGTATCACACCTGAGCTCTTCATTATGAACTACCATATTTCAGAGTAGCGAAGGAAAGAATCAAGGCATAATACCTAGTGAATATCTGAACCCAATATGTGTCTCAGGTCAGAGGATACAATGATATTCGCATTTACTCAAGATTACATGTGATCAACCACAAATGCTCCATTTAGTAAATCTTGAGGGCGGGTCTTCCAATATTTGTATCCCACAAATATCTATAAATCATGGTTGCAACCTTGCCCCACATTCATCCCGTGAATGTATACCAATCCAAGTTCATAATAGTCTAAACCTCACACTTGCTCCCACAAATGTGAGCAACTACGGAATTTAGAATAATTACTTATTCATGGATAAAATATGCAAAATAGGAACCTGACTCAAGATTAATAAATTAACACCATAATTCAGATCACAACCAATCACTAGAATATGGAAGCCCTAATGCACTAACATGCCCTTGATGTTTTGCACCATGTAAGAGCTTCGTGAGTGGATCCGCTATATTAAGATCTGTATGAACTTTGCGAATACATATCTTTCCCTTTTCAACTTCATCCCTTATGTAGTTGAATCTCCGCTCAATGTGACGGGTCTTTTGGTGAGCACGAGGTTCCTTGATTTGAGCAATCGCACCCTCGTTGTCACAAAAGATCTCAAGAGGGTCCTGAATGGAAGGGACTACTCCTAAGTCGTCGATGAATTTCTTCATCCATGCAGCTTCCTAAGCTGCCAATGAGGCGAAAATGTACTCTGACTCTGTAGTGGATAATGCAACAACATCCTGTTTTGAACTCTTCCAATAGACCGCACCTCCATTTAACGTGAAGACATAACAGGACTGTGATCGAGAATCATCTCGATCAGTTTGGAAACTCGCGTCCACGTAACCTTTTACAGTGAGTTCCTCCTCACTAGACCCATATATAAGAAACATATCCTTAGTCCTCCTAAGGTATTTCAATATACTTTTAACCGCAATCCAATGATTGTTTCCTGGGTTATTTTGGTATCTACTTCTCAAGCTAAGAGCGCATGACACATCCGGTCTAGTACATATCATTGCATACATGATTGACCCAATAGCAGATGCGTACGGGACTTTCTTCATTCTCTCTTGTTCATCTTTCATGGTAGGTCACTGAGATGAACTGAGAAGCTTTCTTCTTTGAATAGGTACCAAACCTTTCTTAGAGTTCTCCATCTTGTACATTTTCAAGATTTTTTCAATGTATGCACTTTGATTCAAACCTATCAGTTTCTTGGATCTATCCCTGTAGATTCCAATCCCCAAAACGTATTGTGCTTCTCCAAGATCCTTAATGGAGAAGCATTTACTCAGCCAATTTTTAACACTTTGCATTGCCGGAATATCATTTCCAAATAACAATATATCATCCACATATAGTACAAGGAACATGATAGTGCTCCCACTAGCTTTCTTGTATACACAAGCTTCCTCACCATTTTTAATGAAGCCAAATTTCTTGGCCTCCTCATTAAAACGATGATTCCACATTCTAGATGCTTGTTTCAATCCGTAGATTGACTTCTTTAACTTGCATACCTTTTTAGGATATTTCGGATCAACAAAACCTTCAGGCTGAACCATATAGATATCTTCCTCAAGATGTCCATTTAGGAAAGCGGTCTTGACATCCATTTGCCATATTTCATAATCATAATGAGCAGCAATGGCAAGTAATATCCTAATAGACATTAGCATTACCACAGGCGAAAAATTTTCATCATAGTCAACCCCTTGAGTTTGAGTGAAACCTTTTGCTACAAGTCTAGCTTTATATGTATCCAAGTTTCCATGTATGTCGGTTTTCATTTTGAAAAGCCTTTTACAATCAACTAGCCTTGATCCAGTAGGTTGTGCAATAAGTTCCCAAACTTGGTTGTCATACATGGATTGCATCTTAGCGTTCATGGCTTCCTGCCATTTATCTTTATCAATCCTTGATAAAGCATCTTGGTAGTTTGTTGGTTCATCCAAATCAACCACATAGCAACCATCCATGATAAACCCATATCTCTCAGGAGGATTACTAATCCTACCAGATCTGCGAACGTCTTGTATACTTTGATCATCCATTTGATCATTCTCAACATTTTCATGTTGAGTGCTAGTGTCAACCAATTGTGTATCATCTACTTGATCTTGAACCTCTTTAAGATCTATCTTCCTTTCACTATTACCTTCCATTAGGAACTTAGTTTCAAGGAATTTAGCCTTTCGAGCAACAAATACATTCTGCTCGAAAGGATCATAGAAATAGTATCACATATCATCCTTGGGATATCCTATGAAGATACACTTCGTGGATCGAGCATTCAACTTATTAGGGACGTAACGCTTAGGATAAGCTTCACATCCCCATACCTTTAAGTATGATAGAGATAGAGGTTTTCCAAACCACATCTCATGAGGAGTTCGTTCCACTTTCTTGGTTGGGGCCATATTTAGAATACGAGCCGCGGAGCATAGACAATAACCCCAAAATGATAGAGGTAACGAGCTTCTAGCCATCATAGATCGAACCATATCGATTAGGGTTCGGTTCCTCCTTTCAGAAACTCCATTAAGTTGGGGTGTTCCAGGAGGAGTGAGTTACGAGATAATCCCACAACATTTAAAATGATCTTGGAAAGCATCGCTTAGGTCTTCACCTCCTCTATCGGTACGAAGTACCTTGATTGTCTTGTTGAGTTGATTTTGTACTTCATTTTGATATTCTTTGAATGCTTCAAAAGTTTTGTCCTTGTGCCTTAATAAATAGACATATCCGAAACGACTGAAGTCATCAATGAAAGTGACAAAGTATCTTTCACCTTTCCTAGTCATGGGCTTAAAAGGTCCACATACATCCGAATGTTTTAATCCCAGTAAGTCTTTAGCCCTTTCATAGGTCCCTTTGAAAGGTGCTTTAGTCATTTTGCCTTGTAAACAAGATTCACATACATCAAACGAGTCTAGTTCATTTGATTTCAAAAGGCCATTCTTTTGAAGTGTATGCATTCGGTTCTTGTTTATGTGACCAAGGCGACAATGTCATAAGTAGGAATCACTCAAATCCCTTTTGAGTTTCTTGGTGTTTGCATGGAACATTGAGCTATTGTATGATGTGTCATTATGAACCAATTCATAAATACCATTCAAAGGCGAAGCCTTAAAATAGAACACATTATCTAAAGAAACATGGATATCATCATCAATAAAATTGAAATAAAAACCACATTGTCTTAAACGGGAAATAGAAATAATGTTTCGAGTCAAATCAGGAGCATACAAAACATTTTTCAAAACAAGCTCCAACCCAGTTTGTAGCTTTAAAACAAAGTCTACTTGAGCTTCTACGTGCACCTTTGCACCATTTCCCATAAAGAGACTTGTTGTTCCCGCTCTTTGTTTACTTCTTTTGAACCCTACAAAGAATTGCAAATATGAGTTCCACATCCTGTTTCTAATACCCATGTATTAGAAGAAGTAATACTAAGCTCAATGTATACCATATATACATTACCTGAGGTTTGCCCTGCATCCCTCTTTTCTTTCAACTCCTTAAGGAAGATCAGGAAGTTGCGTTTCTAGTGACCCATCTCACCGCAACCAAAGCAAGGATCTTCCTTGGGGTTTGCTTTACCAGCAACCTTTTGCTTCTTGTTATTGTTGGTTGGGGTAACCATCTTCCCCTTTCCCTTGCCCTTGCCTTGGTGAAATGACCCAACCCGTATTAAAACCGGCCCATAAAATTTTTTCCTTTTAATACGCGTTAAATAATACCTTAGGTCCCAATTGTGTTTCCATAAACATCTTTAATACAATAATAAGTTTAATAACTTTAAAACATTTAATACATTGGATAATTGTCCAAACGAACATACACGACCCGACTAGTTTAGTTTCCAACCAAAACCGAGCATGGTGATTTGGGACTACGCTACCCAAATCCTAATTGAATACAAAAGCCAGATCTTCTTAGCAACCTAGCCAAGATCTCTAATCCCCAAGCTTACCCGAGCCGCCAAGCATGCGATCCTATAAAAATAGCAACAACGAGAGGGTAAGCTAACGCTTAGTGAATGATAATATACTACATACATATATATGTATAAAATGGACACGCCACACAAATATCACATACCGCATACCGATGCATCCATGTATAAGGCAACTACACTAAGCATACAGTACTATCTCTAAGCAACAAGCTAAAGATATCAACAAATATAAGTTCACCGACGACGATGAGAACAACGCCAATAAGCTACACCCGGAGGGTTAGCTACAACACAACAATACATTAATATAAAACAATATATAAACGTCGAAGGTTACTGTAGTGACCCGAACTTTTCCATGTTTATATATATTAATTGAGATTGATATTTACATGATTAAATGTTTCCAACATGTTAAGCAATCAAACTTGTTAACACTTGATTAATTGAAATATGTTTCATATAGACAATTGACCACCCAAGTTGACCGGTGATTCACGAATGTTAAAACTTGTAAAAACTATATGATGACATATATATGGATATATATATAGTTAACATGATACTATGATAAGTAAACATATCATTAAGTATATTAACAATGAACTACATATGTAAAAACAAGACTACTAACTTAATGATTTTTAAACGAGACATATATGTAACGATTATCGTTGTAAAGACATTTAATGTATATATATATCATATTAAGAGATATTCATACATGATAATATCATGATAATATAATAATTTAAAATCTCATTTGATATTATAAACATTGGGTTAACAACATTTAACAAGATCGTTAACCTAAAGGTTTCAAAACAACACTTACATGTAACGACTAACGATGACTTAACGACTCAGTTAAAATGTATATACATGTAGTGTTTTAATATGTATTTATACACTTTTGAAAGACTTCAATACACTTATAAAAATACTTCTACTTAACAAAAATGCTTACAGTTACATCCCCGTTCAGTTTCATCAACAATTCTACTCGTATGCACCCGTATTCGTACTCGTACAATACACAGCTTTTAGATGTATGTACTATTGATATATACACTCTAATGATCAGCTCTTAGCAGCCCATTTGAGTCACCTAACACATGTGGGAACCATCATTTGGCAAATAGCATGAAATATCTCATAAAATTACAAAAATATGAGTAATCATTCATGACTTATTTACATGAAAACAAAATTACATATCCTTTATATCTAATCCATACACCAATGACCAAAAACACCTATAAACACTTTCATTCTTCAATTTTATTCATCTAATTAATCTCTCTCAAGTTCTATCTTCAAGTCCTAAGTGTTCTTCATAAATTCTACAAGTTCTAGTTACATAAAATCAAGAATACTTTCAAGTTTGCTAGCTCACTTCCAATCTTGTAAGGTGATCATCCAACCTCAAGAAATCTTTGTTTCTTACAGTAGGTTATCATTCTAATACAAGGTAATAATCATATTCAAACTTTGGTTCAATTTCTATAACTATAACAATCTTATTTCAAGTGATGATCTTACTTGAACTTGTTTTCGTGTCATGATTTTGCTTCAAGAACTTCGAGCCATCCAAGGATCCGTTGAAGCTAGATCCATTTTTCTCTTTTCCAGTAGGTTTATCCAAGGATCTTAAGGTAGTAATGATGTTCATAACATCATTCGATTCATACATATAAAGCTATCTTATTCGAAGGTTTAAACTTGTAATCACTAGAACATAGTTTAGTTAATTCTAAACTTATTCGCAAACAAAAGTTAATCCTTATAACTTGACTTTTTAAAATCAACTAAACACATGTTCTATATCTATATGATATGCTAACTTAATGATTTAAAACCTTGAAACATGAAAAACACCGTAAAACCGGATTTACGCCGTCGTAGTAACACCGCGGGCTGTTTTGGGTTAGTTAATTAAAAACTATGATAAACTTTGATTTAAAAGTTGTTATTCTGAGAAAATGATATTTATTATGAACATGAAACTATATCCAAAAATTATGGTTAAACTCAAAGTGGAAGTATGTTTTCTAAAATGGTCATCTAGACGTCGTTCTTTCGACTGAAATGACTACCTTTACAAAAACGACTTGTAACTTATTTTTCCGACAATAAAACTATACTTTTTCTGTTTAGATTCATAAAATAGAGTTCAATATGAAACCATAGCAATTTGATTCACTCAAAACGGATTTAAAATGAAGAAGTTATGGGTAAAACAAGATTGGATAATTTTTCTCATTTTAGCTCCGTGAAAATTGGTAACAAATCTATTCCAACCATAACTTAATCAACTTGTATTGTATATTATGTAATCTTGAGATACCATAGACACGTATACAATATTTCGACCTATCATGTCGACACATCTATATATATTTCAGAACAACCATAGACACTCTATATGTGAATGTTGGAGTTAGCTATACAGGGTTGAGGTTGATTCAAAAATATATATAGTTTGAGTTGTGATCAATACTGAGATACGTATACACTGGGTCGTGGATTGATTCAAGATAATATTTATCGATTTATTTCTGTACATCTAACTGTGGACAACTAGTTGTAGGTTACTAACGAGGACAGCTGACTTAATAAACTTAAAACATCAAAATATATTAAAAGTGTTGTAAATATATTTTGAACATACTTTGATATATATGTATATATTGTTATAGGTTCGTGAATCAACCAGTGGCCAAGTCTTACTTCCCGACGAAGTAAAAATCTGTGAAAGTGAGTTATAGTCCCACTTTTAAAATCTAATATTTTTGGGATGAGAATACATGCAGGTTTTATAAATGATTTACAAAATAGACACAAGTACGTGAAACTACATTCTATGGTTGAATTATTGAAATCGAATATGCCCCTTTTTATTAAGTCTGGTAATCTAAGAATTAGGGAACAGACCCCTAATTGACGCGAATCCTAAAGATAGATCTATTGGGCCTAACAAACCCCATCCAAAGTACCGGATGCTTTAGTACTTCGAAATTTATATCATATCCGAAGGGTGTCCCGGAATGATGGGGATATTCTTAAATATGCATCTTGTTAATGTCGGTTACCAGGTGTTCACCATATGAATGATTTTTTATCTCTATGTATGGGATATGTACTGAAATATGAATTCTTGTGGTCTATTATTATGATTTGATATATATAGGTTAAACCTATAACTCACCAACATTTTTGTTGACGTTTTAAGCATGTTTATTCTCAGGTGATTATTAAGAGCTTCGGCTGTCGCATACTTAAATAAGGACGAGATTTGGAGTCCACGCTTGTATGATATTGTGTAAAAACTGCATTCAAGAAATTTATTTTGTTGTAACATATTTGTATTGTAAACCATTATGTAATGGTCGTGTGCAAACAGGATATTTTAGATTATCATTATTTGATAATCTACTTAAAGCTTTTTAAACCTTTATTGATGAAATAAAGGTTATGGTTTGTTTTAAAATGAATGCAGTCTTTGAAAAACGTCTCATATAGAGGTCAAAACCTCGCAACGAAATCAATTAATATGGAACGTTTTTAATCAATAAGAACGGGACATTTCAGTTGGTATCCGAGCGTTGGTCTTAGAGAACTAGAATGTTGCATTAGTGTGTCTTATCGAGTTTGTTAGGATGCATTAGTGAGTCTGGACTTCGACCGTGTTTACTTGAAAAATGATTGCTTAACAAATTTTGTTGGAAACTATATATTTTTAACATGTGAATATTATGTGATATATTAATCTCTTAACGCGTTTGATATTATGTGATAGATGTCTACCTCTAGAACAAGTCCCATTGACTCACCTAATAATAATGAAGAGTCAAATGTAAATTGGAATGATTCGTGGACTGATTCACAAGTTCCCGAAGAGGAACCGGAAGAAGAGTCGGAACCGGAAGAAGAATCGGAACCGGAAGAAGAATCGGAACCGGATGAAGAAATAGAACCGGTGGGGGAAATAATAAACGGTTAAGTAAAAGAAAATCCTCAACCAACCGACCAAGGTTAATTATGGTCAATGGTGTTTCCGCCAAGGAAGCAAAATATTGGGAGGATTACCAATTCTCCGATGAATCGGATTCCAACGAGAATTCCGATGATGTTATAGAAATTACCCCAACTGAATTTAAAAAGGCAAAAGAAAATAATAAGGAAAAGGGCATAAAAATAGAGAAATCTAATTCCAACCCCGATGAACTTTATATGTATCGTCAACCCCCGAAGTCCTTAAGTTGTAACAATGACCCGGGAACCTCTAAACCACCAGGTTTTTCTAAACCAATGTGGAAAACGACGGCTCGTATTAGGGGAACATCATATATCCCTAGAAACTTGGCAAAACGAACCAAAACCGAAGAAGAAGAAACAAGCGAGTCGGAATAAGATAGTTGTATTCGTGTGGTGTAATATATGTAATATAGTGTGCTTATGCTTTATGATATATGTAAAAATTGCTTGTATTAATAAGTATTTTTTTTATGAATCTAACTCTTGTCTATTTTACAGTATAAAAACACAAAATGGATAGACAACCCAATATTTTAAGAGACCTACCCGGAGACATGATTGATGAAATCTTGTCTAGAGTCAGTCAGAATTCTTCGGCACAACTACTTAAGGCGAGATCAGTTTGTAAGACATTCGAAGAACGTTCCAAGAATGCCTTGGTTTATAAAAGGCTTTCGTTTGAAAGATGGGGGATATCACATTGGGAAATCCATAAGTTACGATGTGTTTACTTTGACGCATATATTGCGGGGAACCCAAATGCTATTTTACGCAATGGGTTAAGAAATTATTTTGACTCAATATATCCGAATATTGGACTTCGTGATTTAGAAAAAGCGGCTAACATGCAACATAAAGAAGCATGTTATGCTTACGGATTAGTAATGATCGCTTCTCACCAAAGTGAGAACAAGAACATCGGGCTACAACTATTAAACAAAACGTTTCCACAAGTGACGGAGTCGGTAATTGGGGTAAGAAATGAGGTTTTTAGATTGTTACGGGACTGTTGGACATTACGTAACCCTCGTCCCTTTGACGACGTTACAACACGCTGTCTTATCAACGGCCATAACGGTTATGTTCCACAAGACCAAGGATGGGAAGTAATCCTAGTAAAACCAGAATTAATGACTTGTTTCTGGACGTATGAATTACGTGTCTTTATTGCCTTTGCTGAACGACTTGTGTACTAGCTAGAATTATCTTCACAACTATCTTGTATCAAACTTATTGTGTGCTATATTTCATGCTATATGTAAAATAAGTGGTATTGTAAGTTTGTAAAATATTGTGTAAAAGTTTGAACGCGAAATATTATTATAATCAGTTTTTCATATAGAATTGTAGTAGTTGAATTGTATATTAGCTACTAAGTATGAACTTAACGGGTAGGTACTACCCGAATTTAAACTTATAAAACGCTAATATGAAGAAAAAGCTTTATAAATGAGTTCATATTATGCTACGAAATACTATTAACTACTCTTAATATTCTGTATGATTAACTGGTTCCATTTGACTATTTTGAAGGAAATGACACCGACTACTCGACACACCGTGAATATGAATGAAGAGGAATTCCGTACTTTTCTAGCTTCAATCATAGCCGCAGTACAGGCTGCGCTACATACCAACAATAATCTTGGATCTAGCAGTACAGGAAATCGTGTAGGATGCACCTACAAAGAATTCACTGCCTGCAAACCTTTGGAATTTGATGGAACCGAAGGACCGATCGGATTGAAACGGTGGACCGAGAAGGTCGAATTGGTGTTTGCCATAAGTAAGTGTACGGAAGAGGACAAAGTGAAGTATGCTACACATACCTTCACAGGTTCTGCGTTAACATGGTGGAATACCTATCTAGAGCAAGTGGGCCAAGACGATGCGTACGCACTACCGTGGTCAGCATTCAAGCACTTAATGAACGAGAAGTACCGTCCCAGAACCGAGGTCAATAAGCTCAAGACAGAACTTAGAGGGTTACGAACCCAAGGATTTGATATTACCACGTACGAAAGACGATTCACAGAATTGTGCCTATTGTGTCCGGGAGCATTCGAAGATGAGGAAGAGAAGATCGACGCGTTTGTGAAAGGATTACCGGAAAGAATCCAAGAAGATATAAGTTCACACGAGCCCACCTCCATACAACAGGCATGTAGAATGGCTCACAAACTAGTGAACCGTATTGAAGAAAGAATTAAAGAACAGACTGCTAAAGAGGCCAATGTGAAGCAAGTCAAAAGAAAGTGGGAGGAAAACGGTGATAAGAATCACCAATACAACAACAACAACAATTACAACAATAATCGCAACAATTATCCCAACAATCGCAACATCAATCGCAACTACAACAAACGGCCCAACAACAACAACAACAGCAACTACAACAATCATCCCAACAACAATAATAACCGCAATAACAACAACAATCAGAAGCAGCTATGCCAAAGGTGTGAAAAGTATCACTCGGGGTTCTGCACCAAATTTTGCAACAAGTGTAAAAGAAATGGTCATAGCGCGGTGAAAGGACCCGTTCATATACATTATAAACGATTCACAATAGTTGATTACATTGCGAGGTATTTGACCTCTATATGATATATTTTACAAACATTGCATTCGTTTTTAAAAGACAAACTTTCTTTACAACGAAAGTTGACGGCATGCACACCATTTCATAATACATCCAACTATAATTTGGCTTAATAATAATCTTGATGAACTCAATGACTCGAATGCAACGTCTTTCAAAATATGCCATGAATGACTCCAAGTAATATCCTTAAAATGAGCAAATGCACAGCGGAAGATTTCTTTAATACCTGAGAATAAACATGCTTTAAAGTGTCAACCAAAAGGTTGGTGAGTTCATAGGTTTATCATAACAATCATTTCAATATATTAATAGACCACAAGATTTCCGTTTTTAATTATATGTACACTCGCAAGTGTATAAAAGTATTCTATAAGTTGTAGGCACCCGGTAACAAGCTTTAACGTTCATGTTTTACCCTCTGAAGTACACCAGATCAGGTGTGTTTAAAATAACCTCGAAGTACTAAAGCATCCCATAGTCAGGATGGGGTTTGTCAGGCCCAATAGATCTATCTTTAGGATTCGCGCCTACCGTACATAGACAAGTAGTTTAATGTTACCAAGCTAAGGGTATATTTCTGGTTTAAACCCACGTAGAATTAGTTTTAGTACTTGTGCCTATTTCGTAAAACATTTATAAAAACAGCGCATGTATTCTCAGTCCCAAAAATATATATAAAAGGGAGCAAATGAAACTCACCATACTGTATTTCGTAGTAAAAATACATATAACGTCATTTAACAAGTGCAAGGTTGGCCTCGGATTCACGAACGTATCAATATTGATATTCAATATTGTAGGAAAGTACGTAGACGCAACGGAGATGATAAACACTAGATTGACCTCACGAGCATACCCATGAACCATACCCATCACCACCAAAGCTATAACCCATAATTTTCTTAGCTTCGACTCATTCAAAAAAACTATTTTGAAATCACTCGGACAGCACTCCGTCGTAATATTTTATGTATACTAAAAATATCTTGAAATAATACAGAGCAAATATATATATTTATATATATAAATCGATTGAGAGAGTTTAAAGAAATATATTTTCAAGTTTCTATGAAATAATGAAACCTATTGAATTCTATTTATAATAGATTTTTGAATTATTAAAGTGAATTATTAAAGTGAATTATTAAAGTATGAATTATTAAAGTGAATTATTAAAGTATGAATTATTAAAGTGAATTATTAAAGTATGAATTATTAAAGTGAATTATTAAAGTATGAATTATTAAAGTGAATTATTAAAGTTAAAGTAAAGTAAAAGTAAAGTAAAGGTAAAGTAAAAGTATAGTAAAAGTATAAAAACTATGTATATATAATACGCGTATAAATATATATAATATTAATTTAAATCGTTATATATATTTAATGAAATAAAATATAAATATCGTTATATTTATTATACTGGTTAAGTAATGAGTTGTAAAAAGTGATTCTAGATATTTAGAAAAGTTATATACGTTTTAATAATAAAGTTCTTTTTAAACTGAAAACGTTTTTGTACGTTTGAAAATAGATTAATAGAATATTATGGAAACCAATTCTCCACTAGCTTTTGTCTAACTTTCGTAAATGACACTTTTTATTTTTATTTATAAATAGCTTTACAAATTATTCCGAATATCGTTAAGAGGAATAGATTTTCTCAAATCATAGTGGACCTCTCAACAGAGACTTGTAATCATAATTCAATGTTTCTGATAATCCAATCATTTAATATATATATTTTTTTAATTTCGTCGATAATCATATTGAAACAAATACGTTCATATAAAGCATTATACGTTTAAATACTTTGTTGACATTTTCAATTTATAACATATACACATATACATACATATTCATATATGTTCATTTAATGGTTCGTGAATTATTGGAATTTGGTCGAGGTTTAAATGAATGTATAAACATAGTTTAAAATCCTCGAGATTTAACTTAACAAACATTGCGTATCGTGTCAGAATAATATAAAGATAAAGTTTAAATTTAGTCGAAAATTTTCGGGTCGTCACAGTACCTACCCGTTAAAGAAATTTCGTCCCCGAAATTTGATAGAGGTCATCATGACTAATAATGAGAATGTTATTATAACGATTATAGAGTTTTATCATGTTCAAGAAGCATGGATAAAATAATTCGACTACTCGAAGCGTGTGAGTGAAGTTATTGTAAATGAATGAAATAAGATAATAGTGATTCGTCATATCTTTTGACATCATCACGATTGATCTCCAAAAAGAAAATCTTTGTAATCTATATTGGATTTGATTATTCGGAGATTAAGGAAATTATGATCCTCTTCAAATTAATGCGATAATCCATTTTGATTTCTCTGTCGGATATTTCACTATAAATCCACCTCCTTTGTTTTCTTACAACTCACACCTTCTCAACTCATATTTTAAAGTATTTGTCAATATGCTTCATCCAGTGCTGATTCTTGATATACTCCTCACTTTCATATCTGTCGCTCTTGTTTTTCATCTGCCTCTGGAAGAATCTATTTACTTATACTATACTCTTGGTTTTATAGTGTTTTTAGTTCTCCCGTGTCTTTATATTGCTATATGCATTGATATATACGGTTTGTGATTTTTGGGTTGTTGTTGGGTTTTATATCTTCCCTTATATTTCAAAGTCATTGCTTCTTCTATAATCATTGTCATCCACAGTTAATGCTCTCTTCTATTTGCTATGATTTATACTCCCATTTCTAGTTCAGAGCTTTGTCCTTTCGTTTCTTCTTCTTGCTATTAAGTACCGCTTGTAATGGTCCAAAATTCGCAGATATAAATTTTGGAATGAACATTGTTAATGTTCTAGGAAGGAAATTGTAATGGCACGATCTTGACTTGTCAAATTACCAGAATACCTCGAAAAAGGCCGAATCATCAAGAAATATTTTCTTGATATTTAGAGATCAAAGAGAATACAAGAGTCGTGTAACATAGCACATGATGACGTTATGATCTGTGAATCATCATGTTCCATTTAGAAACTCAGCATGAATTACTGTAATATAATCACGTTGATCAAGTGTCATTATATTATACTAACTCATGCTTCAGCTCCCAACACTTCTTCAAGAATATTCCTATTTTAAAATCGAATGTTTCAGAATTTAGAAACTAAAATAGTTTCTTTTATGATATAATACAGATAGCGTGAAGAGGTAAATGATTTTAGATAAGAATAATTATAAAAATATCTTCAGAAGTATGGATGATATTTATAATGAAAGATACGATGATATCTTAGAATGTCTAATATCAGAGGATGATGAAGGATATTGTCCGCAGGGGTTTAGAGTCAGGAGCAAGGTATTCGTTAAGGACTTCAGCAAGTACTGAATCATTTGGATTCTTTGAAGGCAGGTTCAGCCTTTGTGATTTGTCCACAGCCTCCTTCATACTTTGCTCAATCCGTTTTTCAGTTCCAAAGCTTCTCTTTTTCTGAGCTTTGCCAATATACTATCCTTTATCATCCAACTTTTTACTGTTAAGGTCGTTTACAATTTTTACTGCTTCATCAGTATTTTTCAAAATTTCGAGAACTGGTTCGCAGTTTAGGGTGTTTTTCAGAAATTTCTCATTCAAAGAATGTAAGTCTTGGAGGTAGACGTTGTGTGTATATGTAATTGTTGATGTAAACATGCTGCGAGGTTTCAAAATACTGATTGATGATTCTCAATAATTGGTATGGGAAATCTTGTTATAAGGTACGAATGAGTATATGATAGGGTTTCGATAATTATAATGATTTTTTTTTTGAAAGTCCAAGATCAGTGAAGTTGTTGGTAAGTTTATTGCTAATGTGGTGAATATAAACGATTCTCCGGTAACGTTGGCGAAAGGGCAATGTATCTATCGAGGTTATAATAAGACTAGTCCAACTGAAAAGTTGAAGTTGACTTGCTGGAGCTGTGACAAAACTGTCTACTTGGAAAAGGAATTGAAAAGTCATTTTAGCTAATAAATGTCAAAGGGTCTGACACGGATACGCATCGAACTATGACTTTGGCTTCGAGAGCTTTTTAGGTACATAAATGTGGGTAATATGTGGTTGGATCATCATCTCGATTGTTCATTGTTTGAAGTGTCTTCAAAAACTTCGGAGAGTTTGAACACAGTTTGTAATCGTTAATATACATATGATGTTCTAACATAGTTTTGAAGTCAAAGTATAGCTTTGAAAGATGTAGGAATCTAAGAGTGATGTCTTCTGTTAAATCATGACTTGGATTTTGATTTGTCAAAATCAGAATGCGTAATCAAATTTGGGTGAGAATGGTTGTTTTGATTTCTATACAAGAATGTATATTGTTGTGAGATTTTGGGAGTATAGTTGATGATTTGCTTAATCAGATTCGAAAAATGTAACATATTAATTGTGAATTTATATATCTCTCGGGTATTACCTACCCATTAAAAAAAATTCACAATTAATATTTTGTACAACAGAATTTTATTACAGTCTTTATGAAAATATATATGTGCATATTTTCTTCAGATGTAACATAGATTTAATGAGTTAATATTAAATTAAACTCATTTGATTTACGGTTGAAACTAGAACTGAATAATCCCTAAAGACTTTAGAAATTACATAACTTTTACAGAGTATTTATTCAATAAAATTGAAATTATGAATTAATACTTCGTTATTTGTTGGTGTTTGTAACTCTTGCACCATATTCTCTAAAGCCACTACTCGAGCGCGAAGCTCGTTGACTTCATCTATTACACCGGGGTGATTGTCGGTTCGGACGAGCGGATAAATAAAATCTAGAATTTGATGTAGTATATAATCGTGACGAGATACTCTGGAAATGAGAGAGAAAATGGTGTTTCGGACCGGTTCGCCGGTAAGTGCTTCAGGTTCATCGCCAAGAGGGCAATGTGGTGGATGGAAGGGATCACCTTCTTCTTGTCTCCAATTATTGAGGAGGCTACGAACCTATCCCCAATTCATCCAGAATAGATGATGGCTAATTGGTTGATCCATTCCGGTCACACTGCTTTCGGAGCTTGAGTGAGATTCCATATCGGAATTCGAGGGACTTGAACTAATGACGAATTCCATTTCGTTCGATTGAATAAAGGATTTTTCGATATGAAATGATTTTTCGGCTATCGGGTGGTATTCTAATTACATAGAATATCTATATATATAGCGCAAAAGATTTCGTAGATTACGGAGGAATTTACGGGATATGTCAGGCAAAGTTTACAGTAACAGATACGCTAAGATATGGATTAGCAGATACGCTAAGATATGAATTTTGCCTATACACTATTCATGCAATCAATGCAGTAAGACGTGTCTAGACTAAGAATGATAAGCAGGCAATTTCTGACAAAAATGATAAGCAAAACTTTTGACATGCAGACACGGTCGAAGTCCAGGCTCACTAATGCATCCTAACGACTATCAGTTAGACACACTAATGCAGACCTGGTTCGCTAAGACCACCGCTCTGATACCAACTGAAAGGACCCGTTCATATACATTATAAACGATTCACAATAGTTGATTACATTGCGAGGTATTTGACCTCTATATGATATATTTTACAAACATTGCATTCGTTTTTAAAAGACAAACTTTCTTTACAACGAAAGTTGACGGCATGCACACCATTTCATAATACATCCAACTATAATTTGGCTTAATAATAATCTTGATGAACTCAATGACTCGAATGCAACGTCTTTCAAAATATGCCATGAATGACTCCAAGTAATATCCTTAAAATGAGCTAATGCACAGCGAAAGATTTCTTTAATACCTGAGAATAAACATGCTTTAAAGTGTCAACCAAAAGGTTGGTGAGTTCATAGGTTTATCATAACAATCATTTCAATATATTAATAGACCACAAGATTTCCGTTTTTAAATATATGTACACTCGCAAGTGTATAAAAGTATTCTATAAGTTGTAGGCACCCGGTAACAAGCCTTAACGTTCATGTTTTACCCTTTGAAGTACACCAGATCAGGTGTGTTTAAAATAACCTCGAAGTACTAAAGCATCCCATAGTCAGGATGGGGTTTGTCAGGCCCAATAGATCTATCTTTAGGATTCGCGCCTACCGTACATAGACAAGTAGTTTAATGTTACCAAGCTAAGGGTATATTTCTGGTTTAAACCCACGTAGAATTAGTTTTAGTACTTGTGCCTATTTCGTAAAACATTTATAAAAACAGCGCATGTATTCTCAGTCCCAAAAATATATATAAAAGGGAGCAAATGAAACTCACCATACTGTATTTCGTAGTAAAAATACATATAACGTCATTTAACAAGTGCAAGGTTGGCCTCGGATTCACGAACGTATCAATATTGAGATTCAATATTGCAGGAAAGTACGTAGACGCAACGGAGATGATAAACACTAGATTGACCTCACGAGCATACCCATGAACCATACCCATCACCTCCATAGCTATAACCCATAATTTTCTTAGCTTCGACTCATTCAAAAAAACTATTTTGAAATCACTCGGACAGCACTCCGTCGTAATATTTTATGGATACTAATAATATCTTGAAATAATACAGAGCAAATATATATATGTATATATATAAATCGATTGAGAGAGTTTAGAGAAATATATTTTCAAGTTTCTATGAAATAATGAAACCTATTGAATTCTATTTATAATAGATTTTTGAATTATTAAAGTGAATTATTAAAGTATGAATTATTAAAGTGAATTATTAAAGTATGAATTATTAAAGTGAATTATTAAAGTATGAATTATTAAAGTGAATTATTAAAGTATGAATTATTAAAGTGAATTATTAAAGTTAAAGTAAAGTAAAAGTAAAGTAAAGGTAAAGTAAAAGTATAGTAAAAGTATAAAAACTATGTATATATAATACGCGTATAAATATATATAATATTAATTTAAATCGTTATATATATTTAATGAAATAAAATATAAATATCGTTATATTTATTATACTGGTTAAGTAATGAGTTGTCAAAAGTGATTCTAGATATTTTGAAAAGTTATATACGTTTTAATAATAAAGTTCTTTTTAAACTGAAAACGTTTTTGTACGTTTGAAAATAGATTAATAGAATATTATGGAAACCAATTCTCCACTAGCTTTTGTCTAACTTTCGTAAATGACACTTTTTATTTTTATTTATAAATAGCTTTACAAATTATTCCGAATATCGTTAAGAGGAATAGATTTTCTCAAATCATAGTGGACCTCTCAACAGAGACTTGTAATCATAATTCAATGTTTCTGATAATCCAATCATTTAATATATATATTTTTTTAATTTCGTCGATAATCATATTGAAACAAATACGTTCATATAAAGCATTATACGTTTAAATACTTTGTTGACATTTTCAATTTATAACATATACACATATACATACATATTCATATATGTTCATTTAATGGTTCGTGAATTATTGGAATTTGGTCGAGGTTTAAATAAATGTATAAACATAGTTTAAAATCTTCGAGATTTAACTTAACAAACATTGCGTATCGTGTCAGAATAATATAAAGATAAAGTTTAAATTTAGTCAAAAATTTTCGGGTCGTCACACGCGGCGAAGTGTGAAGTCTACGGACCAGGGGTTAATAGAACGAAAGGAACAAATGGTGTCGGAACGAGTAATGGCGGAGCAAGTTATGCCAATGTAGTTTGTTATAAATGTGGAAAACCGGGCCACATTATTAGAAATTGCCCGAACCAGGAGAACACGAATGGACAAGGCCGCGGAAGAGTTTTCAATATTAATGCGGCAGAGGCACAGGAAGACCCGGAGCTTGTTACGGGTACGTTTCTTATTGACAATAAATCTGCTTACGTTTTATTTGATTCGGTTGCGGATAGAAGCTATATGAGTAGAGATTTTTGTGCTAAATTAAATTGTCCATTGACGCCTTTGGATAGTAAATTTTTACTCGAATTAGCAAATGGTAAATTAATTTCAGCAGATAATATATGTCGGAATCGAGAAATTAAACTGGTTAGCGAAACATTTAAGATTGATTTGATACCAGTAGAGTTAGGGAGTTTTGATGTGATAATCGGTATGGACTGGTTGAAAGAAGTGAAAGCAGAGATCGTTTGTTACAAAAATGCAATTCGCATTATACGAGAAAAATGAAAACCCTTAATGGTGTACGGAGAAAAGGGCAACACGAAGCTACATCTTATTAGTAATTTGAAGGCACAAAAACTAATAAGAAAA
Organism: Rutidosis leptorrhynchoides; assembly: GCF_046630445.1. Taxonomy (NCBI): domain Eukaryota; kingdom Viridiplantae; phylum Streptophyta; class Magnoliopsida; order Asterales; family Asteraceae; genus Rutidosis; species Rutidosis leptorrhynchoides. Next base: position 204,614,906 of record NC_092336.1, on the reverse strand, counting down.
GGTTGCTATGCTGTTCTAGCACACGTCGAGAAAGTACAAACTGAAGAAAAGAGCATCAATGATGTTCCTATTGCAAAAGAATTTCCCGATGTATTTCCGAAAGAATTACTGGGATTACCCCCACATTGATCCGTTGAATTTCAAATAGATCTTGTACCAGGAGCTGCACCAATAGCTCGTGCTCCTTACAGACTCGCACCCAGCAAGATGAAAGAACTGCAAAGCCAATTACAAGAACTTTTAGAGCGTGGTTTCATTCGACCAAGCACATCACCGTGGGGAGCTCCTGTTTTGTTTGTCAAGAAGAAAGATGGTACATTTAGGTTGTGTATCGACTACCGAGAGTTGAATAAACTTACCATCAAGAACCGCTACCCACTACCGAGAATCGATGACTTATTTGATCAACTACAAGGCTCCTCTGTTTATTCAAAGATTGACTTACATTCCGGGTATCATCAAATGCGGGTGAAAGAATATGATATTCCAAAGACTGCTTTCAGAACACGTTACGGTCATTACGAGTTTATGGTCATGCTGTTTGGTTTAACTAATGCACCAGCTGTGTTCATGGACCTTATGAACCGAGTGTGTGGACCATACCTTGACAAGTTTGTCATTGTTTTCATTGATGACATACTTATTTACTCAAAGAATGACCAAGAACACAGTGAACATTTGAGAAAGGTGTTAGAAGTATTGAGGAAGGAAGAATTGTACGCTAAGTTTTCAAAGTGTGCATTTTGGTTGGAAGAAGTTCAATTCCTTGGTCACATAGTGAACAAAGAAGGTATTAAGGTGGATCCGGCAAAGATAGAAACTGTTGAAAAGTGGGAAACCCCGAAAACTCCGAAACACATACGCCAGTTTTTAGGACTAGCTGGTTACTACAGAAGATTCATCCAAGACTTTTCCAGAATAGCAAAACCCTTGACTGCATTAACGCATAAAGGGAAGAAATTTGAATGGAATGATGAACAAGAGAAAGCGTTTCAGTTATTGAAGAAAAAGCTAACTACGGCACCTATATTGTCATTGCCTGAAGGGAATGATGATTTTGTGATTTATTGTGACGCATCAAAGCAAGGTCTCGGTTGTGTATTAATGCAACGAACGAAGGTGATTGCTTATGCGTCTAGACAATTGAAGATTCACGAAACAAAATTATACGACGCATGATTTGGAATTAGGCGCGATTGTTTTTGCATTAAAGACTTGGAGGCACTACTTATATGGGGTCAAAAGTATTATATATACCGACCACAAAAGTCTTCAACACATATTTAATCAGAAATAACTGAATATGAGGCAGCGTAGGTGGATTGAATTATTGAATGATTACGACTTTGAGATTCGTTACCACCCGGGGAAGGCAAATGTGGTAGCCGATGCCTTGAGCAGGAAGGACAGAGAACCCATTCGAGTAAAATCTATGAATATAATGATTCATAATAACCTTACTACTCAAATAAAGGAGGCGCAACAAGGAGTTTTAAAAGAGGGAAATTTAAAGGATGAAATACCCAAAGGATCGGAGAAGCATCTTAATATTCGAGAAGACGGAACCTGGTATAGGGCTGAAAGGATTTGGGTACCAAAATTTGGAGATATGAGAGAAATGGTACTTAGAGAAGCTCATAAAACCAGATACTCAATACATCCTGGAACGGGGAAGATGTACAAGGATCTCAATAAACATTTTTGGTGGCCGGGTATGAAAACCGATGTTGCTAAATACGTAGGAGAATGTTTGACGTGTTCTAAGGTCAAAGCTGAGCATCAGAAACCATCAGGTCTACTTCAATAACCCGAAATCCCGGAATGGAAATGGGAAAACATTACCATGGATTTCATCACTAAATTGCCAAGGACTGCAAGTGGTTTTGATACTATTTGGGTAATAGTTGATCGTCTCACCAAATCAGCACACTTCCTGCCAATAAGAGAAGATGACAAGATGGAGAAGTTAGCACGACTGTATTTGAAGGAAGTCGTCTCCAGACATGGAATACCAATCTCTATTATCTCTGATAGGGATGGCAGATTTATTTCAAGATTCTGGCAGACATTACAGCAAGCATTAGGAACTCGTCTAGACATGAGTACTGGCTATCATCCACAAACTGATGGGCAGAGCAAAAGGACTATACAAACGCTTGAAGACATGCTACGAGCATGTGTTATTGATTTCGAAAACAGTTGGGATCGACATCTACCGTTAGCAGAATTTTCCTACAACAACAGCTACCATTCAAGCATTGAGATGGCGCCGTTTGAAGCACTTTAGGGTAAAAAGTGCAGGTCTCCGATTTTTTGGAGTGAAGTGGGGGATAGACAGATTACGGGTCCGGATATTATACAAGAAACTACCGAGAAGATCATTCAAATTCAACAACGGTTGAAAACCGCCAAAAGTCGACAAAAGAGCTACGCTGACATTTAAAGAAAATATATAGAATTTGAAATTGGAGAGATGGTCATGCTTAAAGTTGCACCTTGGAAAGGCGTTGTTCGATTTGGTAAACGAGGGAAATTAAATCCAAGGTATATTGGACCATTCAAGATTATTGATCGTGTCGAACCAGTAGCTTACCGACTTGAGTTACCTCAACAACTCGCGGCTGTACATAACACTTTCCACGTCTCGAATTTGAAGAAATGTTTTGCTAAAGAAGATCTCACTATTCCGTTAGATGAAATCCAAATCAATGAAAAACTCCAATTCATTGAAGAACCCGTCGAAATAATGGATCGTGAGGTTAAAAGACTTAAGCAAAACAAGATACCAATTGTTAAGGTTCGATGGAATGCTCGTAGAGGACCCGAGTTCACCTGGGAGCATGAAGATCAGATGAAGAAGAAATACCCGCATCTATTTCCAGAAGATTCGTCAACACATTCAGCAGCTTAAAATTTCGGGACGAAATTTATTTAACGGGTAGGTACTGTAGTGACCCGAACTTTTCTATGTTTATATATATTAATTGAGATTGATATTTACATGATTAAATGTTTCCAACATGTTAAGCAATCAAACTTGTTAAGACTTTATTAATTGAAATATGTTTCATATAGACAATTGACCACCCAAGTTGACCGGTGATTCACGAACGTTAAAACTTGTAAAAACTATATGATGACATATATATGGATATATATATATAGTTAACATGATACTATGATAAGTAAATATATCATTAAGTATATTAACAATGAACTACATATGTAAAAACAAGACTACTAACTTAATGATTTTTAAACGAGACATATATGTAACGATTATCGTTGTAAAGACATTTAATGTATATATATCATATTAAGAGATATTCATATATGATAATATCATGATAATATAATAATTTAAAATCTCATTTGATATTATAAACATTGGGTTAACAACATTTAACAAGATCGTTAACCTAAAGGTTTCAAAACAACACTTACATGTAACGACTAACGATGACTTAACGACTCAGTTAAAATGTATATACATGTAGTGTTTTAATATGTATTTATACACTTTTTAAAGACTTCAATACACTTATCAAAATACTTATACTTAACAAAAATGCTTACAATTACATCCTCGTTCAGTTTCATCAACAATTCTACTCGTATGCACCCGTATTCGTACTCGTACAATACACAGCTTTTAGATGTATGTACTATTGATATATACACTCTAATGATCAGATCTTAGCAGCCCATTTGAGTCACCTAACACATGTGGGGACCATCATTTGGCAACTAGCATGAAATATCTCATAAAATTTCAAAAATATGAGTAATCATTCATGACTTATTTACATGAAAACAAAATTACATATCCTTTATATCTAATCCATACACAAACGACCAAAAACACCTATAAACACTTTCATTCTTCAATTTTCTTCATCTAATTGATCTCTCTCAAGTTCTATCTTCAAGTTCTAAGTGTTCTTCATAAATTCTACAAGTTCTAGTTACATAAAATCAAGAATACTTTCAAGTTTGCTAGCTCACTTCCAATCTTGTAAGGTGATCATCCAACCTCAAGAAATCTTTGTTTCTTACAGTAGGTTATCATTCTAATACAAGGTAATAATCATATTCAAACTTTGGTTCAATTTCTATAACTGTAACAATCTTATTTCAAGTGATGATCTTACTTGAACTTGTTTTCGTGTCATGATTCTGCTTCAAGAACTTCGAGCCATCCAAGGATCTGTTGAAGCTAGATCCATTTTTCTCTTTTCCAGTAGGTTTATCCAAGGATCTTAAGGTAGTAATGATGTTCATAACATCATTCGATTCATACATATAAAGCTATCTTATTCGAAGGTTTAAACTTGTAATCACTAGAACATAGTTTAGTTAATTCTAAACTTATTCGCAAACAAAAGTTAATCCTTCTAACTTGAATTTTAAAATCAACTAAACACATGTTCTATATCTATATGATATACTAACTTAATGATATAAAACCTGGAAACACAAAAAACACCGTAAAACCGGATTTACGCCGTCGTAGTAACACCGCGGGCTGTTTTGGGTTAGTTAATTAAAAACTATGATAAACTTTGATTTAAAAGTTGTTATTCTGAGAAAATGATTTTTATTATGAACATGAAACTATATCCAAAAATTATGGTTAAACTCAAAGTGGAAGTATGTTTTCTAAAATGGTTATCTAGACGTCGTTCTTTCGACTGAAATGACTACCTTTACAAAAACGACTTGTAACTTATTTTTCCGACAATAAAACTATACTTTTTCTGTTTAGATTCATAAAATAGAGTTCAATATGAAACCATATCAATTTGATTCACTCAAAACGGATTTAAAATGAAGAAGTTATGGGTAAAACAAGATTGGATAATTTTTCTCATTTTAGCTACGTGAAAATTGGTAACAAATCTATTCCAACCATAACTTAATCAACTTATATTGTATATTATGTAATCTTGAGATACCATAGACACGTATACAATATTTCGACCTATCATGTCTGTAGTGACCCGAACTTTTCCATGTTTATATATATTAATTGAGATTGATATTTACATGATTAAATGTTTCCAACATGTTAAACAATCAAACTTGTTAAGACTTGATTAATTGAAATATGTTTCATATAGACAATTGACCACCCAAGTTGACCGGTGATTCACGAAAGTTAAAACTTGTAAAAACTATATGATGACATATATATGGATATATATATAGTTAACATGATACTATGATAAGTAAACATATCATTAAGTATATTAACAATGAACTACATATGTAAAAACAAGACTACTAACTTAATGATTTTTAAACGAGACATATATGTAACGATTATCGTTGTAAAGACGTTTAATGTATATATATCATATTAAGAGATATTCATACATGATAATATCATAATAATATAATAATTTAAAATCTCATTTGATATTATAAACATTGGGTTAACAACATTTAACAAGATCGTTAACCTAAAGGTTTTAAAACAACATTTACATGTAACGACTAACGATGACTTAACGACTCAGTTAAAATGTATATACATGTAGTGTTTTAATATGTATTCATACACTTTTGAAAGACTTCAAGACACTTATCAAAATACTTCTACTTAACAAAAATGCTTACAATTACATCCTCGTTCAGTTTCATCAACAATTCTACTCGTATGCACCCGTATTCATACTCGTACAATACACAGCTTTTAGATGTATGTACTATTGGTATATACACTCCAATGATCAACTCTTAGCAGCCCATTTGAGTCACCTAACACATGTGGGAACCATCATTTGGCAACTAGCATGAAATATCTCATAAAATTACAAAAATATGAGTAATCATTCATGACTTATTTACATGAAAACAAAATTACATATCCTTTATATATAATCCATACACCAACGACCAAAAACACCTACAAACACTTTCATTCTTCAATTTTCTTCATCTAATTGATCTCTCTCAAGTTCTATCTTCAAGTTCTAAGTGTTCTTCATAAATTCTACAAGTTCTAGTTACATAAAATCAAGAATACTTTCAAATTTGCTAGCTCACTTCCAATCTTGTAAGGTGATCATCCAACCTCAAGAAATCTTTGTTTCTTACAGTAGGTTATCATTCTAATACAAGGTAATAATCATATTCAAACTTTGGTTCAATTTCTATAACTATAACAATCTTATTTCAAGTGATGATCTTACTTGAACTTGTTTTCGTGTCATGATTCTGCTTCAAGAACTTCGAACCATCCAAGGATCCGTTGAAGCTAGATCCATTTTTCTCTTTTCCAGTAGGTTTATCCAAGGAACTTAAGGTAGTAATGATGTTCATAACATCATTCGATTCATACATATAAAGCTATCTTATTCGAAGGTTTAAACTTGTAATCACTAGAACATAGTTTAGTTAATTCTAAACTTGTTCGCAAACAAAAGTTAATCCTTCTAACTTGACTTTTAAAATCAACTAAACACATGTTCTATATCTATATGATATGCTAACTTAATGATTTAAAATCTGGAAACACGAAAAACACCGTAAAACCGGATTTACGCCGTCGTAGTAACACCGCGGGCTGTTTTGGGTTAGTTAATTAAAAACTATGAAAAACTTTGATTTAAAAGTTGTTATTCCGTGAAAATTATTTTTATTATGAACATGAAACTATATCCAAAAATTATGGTTAAACTCAAAGTGGAAGTATGTTTTCTAAAATGGTCATCTAGACGTCGTTCTTTCGACTGAAATGACTACCTTTACAAAAACGACTTGTAACTTATTTTTCTGACTATAAACCTATACTTTTTCTGTTTAGATTCATAAAATAGAGTTCAATATGAAACCATAGCAATTTGATTCACTCAAAACGGATTTAAAATGAAGAAGTTATGGGTAAAACAAGATTGGATAATTTTTCTCATTTTAGCTACGTGAAAATTGGTAACAAGTCTATTCCAACCATAACTTAATCAACTTGTATTGTATATTATGTAATCTTGAGATACCATAGACACGTATACAATGTTTCGACCTATCATGTCGACACATCTATATATATTTCGGAACAACCATAGACACTCTATATGTGAATGTTGGAGTTAGCTATACAGGGTTGAGGTTGATTCCAAAATATATATAGTTTGAGTTGTGATCAATACTGAGATACGTATACACTGGGTCGTGGATTGATTCAAGATAATATTTATCGATTTATTTCTGTACATCTACTTGTGGACAACTAGTTGTAGGTTACTAACGAGGACAGCTGACTTAATAAACTTAAAACATCAAAATATATTAAAAGTGTTGTAAATATATTTTGAACATACTTTGATATATATGTATATATTGTTATAGGTTCGTGAATCAACCAGTGGCCAAGTCTTACTTCCCGACGAAGTAAAAATCTGTGAAAGTGAGTTATAGTCCCACTTTTAAAATCTAATATTTTTGGGATGAGAATACATGCAGGTTTTATAAATGATTTACAAAATAGACACAAGTACGTGAAACTACATTCTATGGTTGAATTATCGAAATCGAATATGCCCCTTTTTATTAAGTCTGGTAATCTAAGAATTAGGGAACAGACACCCTAATTGACGCGAATCCTAAAGATAGATCTATCGGGCCCAACAAGCCCCATCCAAAGTACCGGATGCTTTAGTACTTCGAAATTTATATCATATCCGAAGGGTGTCCCGGAATGATGGGGATATTCTTATATATGCATCGTGTTAATGTTGGTTACCAGGTGTTCACCATATGAATGATTTTTATCTCTATGTATGGGATGTGTATTGAAATATGAAATCTTGTGGTCTATTATTATGATTTGATATATATAGGTTAAACCTATAACTCACCAACATTTTTGTTGACGTTTTGAGCATGTTTATTCTCAGGTGATTATTAAGAGCTTCCGCTGTCGCATACTTAAATAAGGACGAGATTTGGAGTCCATGCTTGTATGATATTGTGTAAAAACTGCATTCAAGAAACTTATTTTGTTGTAACATATTTGTATTGTAAACCATTATGTAATGGTCGTGTGTAAACAGGATATTTTAGATTATCATTATTTGATAATCTACGTAAAGCTTTTTAAACCTTTATTGATGAAATAAAGGTTATGGTTTATTTTAAAATGAATGCATTCTTTGAAAAACGTCTCATATAGAGGTCAAAACCTCGCAACGAAATCAATTAATATGGAACGTTTTTAATCAATAAGAGCGGGACATTTCAGTTGGTATCCGAGCGTTGGTCTTAGAGAACCAGAAAATTTGCATTAGTGTGTCTTATCGAGTTTGTTAGGATGCATTAGTGAGTCTGGACTTCGACCGTGTTTTCTTTAAAAAAATGATTGCTTAACATTTTTGTTGGAAACTATATATTTTTAACATATGAATATTATGTGATATATTAATCTCTTAACGTGTTTGACATTATGTGATAGATGTCTACCTCTAGAACAAGTCCCATTGACTCACCTAATAATAATGAAGAGTCAAATGTAAATTGGAATGATTCGTGGACTGATTCACAAGTTCCCGAAGAGGAACCGGAAGAAGAGTCGGAACCGGAAGAAGAATCGGAACCGGAAGAAGAATCGGAACCGGATGAAGAACTAGAACCGGTGGGAGAAATAATAAAACGGTTAAGTAAAAGAAAATCCTCAACCAACCGACCAAGGTTAATTATGGTCAATGGTGTTTCCGCCAAGGAAGCAAAATATTGGGAGGATTACCAATTCTCCGATGAATCGGATTCCGACGAGAATTCCGATGATGTTATAGAAATTACCCCAACTGAATTTAAAAAGGCAAAAGAAAATAATAAGGGAAAGGGCATAAAAATAGAGAAATCTAATTCCAACCCCGATAAACTTTATATGTATCGTCAACCCCCGAAGTCCTTAAGTTGTAACAATGACCCGGGAACCTCTAAACCACCAGGTTTTTCTAAACCAATGTGGACAACGACAGTTAGTATTAGGGGAACATCATATATCCCTAGAAACTTGGCAAAACGAACCAAAACCGAAGAAGAAGAAACGAGCGAGTCAGAATAAGATAGTTGTATTCGTGTGGTGTAATATATGTAATATAGTGTGCTTATGCTTTATGATATATGTAAAAATTGCTTGTATTAATAAGTATTTTTTTCTGAATCTAACTCTTGTCTATTTTACAGTTTAAAAACACAAAATGGATAGACAACCCAATATTTTAAGAGACCTACCCGGAGACATGATTGATGAAATCTTCTCTAGAGTCGGCCAGAATTCCTCGGCACAACTATTTAAGGCGAGATCAGTTTGTAAGACATTCGAAGAACGTTCCAAGAATGTCTTGGTTTATAAGAGACTTTCGTTTGAAAGATGGGGGATATCACATTGGGAAACCCATAAGTTACGATGTGTTTACTTTGACGCATATATTGCGGGGAACCCAAATGCTATTTTACGCAACGGGTTAAGAAATTATTTTGACTCAATATATCCGAATATTGGACTTCGTGATTTAGAAAAAGCGGCTAACATGCAACATAAAGAAGCATGTTATGCTTACGGATTAGTAATGTTCGCTTCTCACCAAAGTGAGAACAAGAACATCTGGCTACAACTATTAAACAAAACGTTTCCACAAGTGACGGAGTCGGTAATTGGGGAAAGAAATGAGGTTTTTAGATTATTACGGGACTGTTGGACATTACGTAACCCTCGTCCCTTTGACGACGTTACAACACGCTGTTTTATCAACGGCCATAACGGTTATGTTCCACAAGACCAAGGATGGGAAGTAATCCTAGTAAAACCAGAATGCATGACTTGTTTCTGGACGTATGAATTACGTGTCTTTATTGCCTTTGCTGAACGACTTGTGTACTAGCTAGAATTATCTTCACAACCATCTTGTATCAAATTTATTGTGTGCTATATTTCATGCTATATGTAAAATAAGCGGTATTGTAAGTTTGTAAAATATTGTGTAAAAGTTTGAATGCGAAATATTATTATAATCAGTTTTTCATATAGAATTGTAGTAGTTGAATTGTATATTAGCTACTAAGTATGAACTTAACGGGTAGGTACTACCCGAATTTAAACTTATAAAACGCTAATATGAAGAAAAAGCTTTTATAAATGAGTTCATATTATGCTACGAAATACTATTAACTACTCTTAATATTCTGTATGATTAACTTGTTCCATTTGACTATTTTGAAGGAAATGGCACCGACTACTCGACACACCGTGAATATGAATGAAGAGGAATTCCGTACTTTTCTAGCTTCAAACATAGCCGCAGTACAGGCTGCGCTACATACCAACAATAACCTTGGATCTGGCAGAACAGGGAATCGTGTAGGATGCACCTACAAAGAATTCACTGCCTGCAAACCTTTGGAATTTGATGGAACCGAAGGACCGATCGGATTGAAACGGTGGACCGAGAAGGTCGAATCGGTGTTTGCCATAAGTAAGTGTACTGAAGAGGACAAAGTGAAGTACGCTACGCATACCTTCACAGGTTCTGCGTTAACATGGTGGAATACCTATCTAGAGCAAGTGGGACAAGATGATGCTTACGCACTACCGTGGTCAGCATTCAAGCACTTGATGAACGAGAAGTACCGTCCCAGAACCGAGGTCAATAAGCTCAAGACAGAACTTAGAGGGTTATGAACCCAAGGATTTGATATTACCACGTACGAAAGACGATTCACAGAATTGTGCCTATTGTGTCCGGGAGGATTCAAAGATGAGGAAGAGAAGATCGACGCGTTTGTGAAAGGATTACCGGAAAGAATCCAAGAAGATATAAGTTCACACGAGCCCGCCTCCATACAACAGGCATGTAGAATGGCTCACAAACTAGTGAACCAGATTGAAGAAAGAATTAAAGAACAGACTGCTGAAGAGGCCAATGTGAAGCAAGTCAAAAGAAAGTGGGAGGAAAACGGTGATAAGAATCGCCAATACAACAACAACAGCAATTACAACAATAATCGCAACAATTATCCCAACAATCGCAACATCAATCGCAACTACAACAAATGGCCCAACAACAACAACAACAACAACAACAACAACAACAACAACTACAACAATCATCCCAACAATAATAATAACCGCAACAACAACAACAATCAGAAGCAGCTATGCCAAAGGTGTGAAAAGTATCACTCGGGGTTCTGCACCAAATTTTGCAACAAGTGTAAAAGAAATGGTCATAGCGCGGCGAAGTGTGAGGTCTACGGACCAGGGGTTAATGGAACGAAAGGAACAAATGGTGTCGGAACGAGTAATGGCGGAGCAAGTAGTGTCAGAGCAAGTTATGCCAATGTAGTTTGTTATAAATGTGGAAAACCGGGCCACATTATTAGAAATTGCCCGAACCAGGAGAACACGAATGGACAAGGCCGCGGAAGAGTTTTCAATATTAATGCGGCAGAGGCACAGGAAGACCCGGAGCTTGTTACGGGTACGTTTCTTATTGACAATAAATCTGCTTACGTTTTATTTGATTTGGGTGCGGATAGAAGCTATATGAGTAGAGATTTTTGTGCTAAATTAAGTTGTCCATTGACGCCTTTGGATAGTAAATTTTTACTCGAATTAGCAAATGGTAAATTAATTTCAGCAGATAATATATGTCGAAATCGAGAAATTAAACTGGTTAGCGAAACATTTAAGATTGATTTGATACCAGTAGAGTTAGGGAGTTTTGATGTGATAATCGGTATGGACTGGTTGAAAGAAGTGAAAGCAGAGATCGTCTGTTACAAAAATGCAATTCGCATTATACGAGAAAAAGGAAAACCCTTAATGGTGTACGGAGAAAAGGGCAACACGAAGCTACATCTTATTAGTAATTTGAAGGCATAAAAACTAATAAGAAAAGGTTGCTATGCTGTTCTAGCACACGTCGAGAAAGTACAAACTGAAGAAAAGAGCATCAATGATGTTCCCATTGCAAAAGAATTTCCCGATGTATTTCTGAAAGAATTACCGGGATTACCCCCACATCGATCCGTTGAATTTCAAATAGATCTTGTACCAGGAGCTGCACCAATAGCTCGTGCTCCTTACAGACTCGCACCCAACGAGATGAAAGAACTGCAAAGCCAATTACAAGAACTTTTAGAGCGTGGTTTCATTCAACCAAGCACATCACCGTGGGGAGCTCCTGTTTTGTTTGTCAAGAAGAAAGATGGTACATTCAGGTTGTGTATCGACTACCGAGAGTTGAACAAACTTACCATCAAGAACCGCTACCCACTACCGAGAATTGACGACTTATTTGATCAACTACAAGGCTCGTCTGTTTATTCAAAGATTGACTTACGTTCCGGGTATCATCAAATGCGGGTGAAAGAAGATGATATTCCAAAGACTGCTTTCAGAACACGTTACGGTCATTACGAGTTTATGGTCATGCCGTTTGGTTTAACTAATGCACCAGCTGTGTTCATGGACCTTATGAACCGAGTGTGTGGACCATACCTTGACAAGTTTGTCATTGTTTTCATTGATGACATACTTATTTACTCAAAGAATGACCAAGAACACGGTGAACATTTGAGAAAGGTGTTAGAAGTATTGAGGAAGGAAGAATTGTACGCTAAGTTTTCAAAGTGTGCATTTTGGTTGGAAGAAGTTCAATTTCTCGGTCACATAGTGAACAAAGAAGGTATTAAGGTGGATCCGGCAAAGATAGAAACTGTTGAAAAGTGGGAAACCCCGAAAACTCCGAAACACATACGCCAGTTTTTAGGACTAGCTGGTTACTACAGAAGGTTCATCCAAGATTTTTCCAGAATAGCAAAACCCTTGACTGCATTAACGCATAAAGGGAAGAAATTTGAATGGAATGATGAACAAGAGAAAGCGTTTCAGTTATTGAAGAAAAAGCTAACTACGGCACCTATATTGTCATTGCCTAACGGGAATGATGATTTTGTGATTTATTGTGACGCATCAAAGCAAGGTCTCGGTTGTGTATTAATGCAACGAACGAAGGTGATTGCTTATGCGTCTAGACAATTGAAGATTCACGAACAAAATTATACGACGCATGATTTGGAATTAGGAGCGGTTGTTTTTGCATTAAAGACTTGGAGGCACTACTTATATGGGGTCAAAAGTATTATATATACCGACCACAAAAGTCTTCAACACATATTTAATCAGAAACAACTGAATATGAGGCAGCGTAGGTGGATTGAATTGTTGAATGATTACGACTTTGAGATTCGTTACCACCCGGGGAAGGCAAATGTGGTAGCCGATGCCTTGAGCAGGAAGGACAGAGAACCCATTCGAGTAAAATCTATGAATATAATGATTCATAATAACCTTACTACTCAAATAAAGGAGGCGCAACAAGGAGTTTTAAAAGAGGGAAATTTAAAGGATGAAATACCCAAAGGATCGGAGAAGCATCTTAATATTCAGGAAGACGGAACCCGGTATAGGGCTGAAAGGATTTGGGTACCAAAATTTGGAGATATGAGAGAAATGGTACTTAGAGAAGCTCATAAAACCAGATACTCAATACATCCTGGAACGGGGAAGATGTACAAGGATCTCAAGAAACATTTTTGGTGGCCGGGTATGAAAGCCGATGTTGCTAAATACGTAGGAGAATGTTTGACATGTTCTAAGGTCAAAGCTGAGCATCAAAAACCATCAGGTCTACTTCAACAACCCGAAATCCCGGAATGGAAATGGGAAAACATTACCATGGATTTCATCACTAAATTGCCAAGGACTGCAAGTGGTTTTGATACTATTTGGGTAATAGTTGATCGTCTCACCAAATCAGCACACTTCCTGCCAATAAGAGAAGATGACAAGATGGAGAAGTTAGCACGATTGTATTTGAAGGAAGTCGTCTCCAGACATGGAATACCAATCTCTATTATCTATGATAGGGATGGCAGATTTATTTCAAGATTCTGGCAGACATTACAGCAAGCATTAGGAACTTGTCTAGACATGAGTACTGCCTATCATCCACAAACTGATGGGCAGAGCGAAAGGATGATACAAACGCTTGAAGACATGCTACGAGCATGTGTTATTGATTTCGGAAACAGTTGGGATCGACATCTACCATTAGCAGAATTTTCCTACAACAACAGCTATCATTCAAGCATTGAGATGGCGCCGTTTGAAGCACTTTATGGTAGAAAGTGCAGGTCTCCGATTTGTTGGAGTGAAGTGGGGGATAGACAGATTACGGGTCCGGAGATTATACAAGAAACTACCGAGAAGATCATCCAAATTCAACAACGGTTGAAAACCGCCCAAAGTCGACAAAAGAGCTATGCTGACATTAAAAGAAAAGATATAGAATTTGAAATTGGAGAGATGGTCATGCTTAAAGTTTCACCTTGGAAAGGCGTTGTTCGATTTGGTAAACGAGGGAAATTAAATCCAAGGTATATTGGACCATTCAAGATTATTGATCGTGTCGGACCAGTAGCTTATCGACTTGAGTTACCTCAATAACTCGCGGCTGTACATAACACTTTCCACGTCTCGAATTTGAAGAAATGTTTTGCTAAAGAAGATCTCACTATTCCGTTAGATGAAATCCAAATCAACGAAAAACTTTAATTTATCGAAGAACCCGTCGAAATAATGGATCGTGAGGTTAAAAGACTTAAGCAAAACAAGATACCAATTGTTAAGGTTCGATGGAATGCTCGTAGAGGACCCGAGTTCACCTGGGAGCATGAAGATCAGATGAAGAAGAAATACCCACATCTATTTCCAGAAGATTCGTCAACACCTTCAACAGCTTAAAATTTCGGGACGAAATTTATTTAACGGGTAGGTACTGTAGTGACCCGAACTTTTCCATGTTTATATATATTAATTGAGATTGATATTTACATGATTAAATGTTTCCAACATGTTAAACAATCAAACTTGTTAAGACTTGATTAATTGAAATATGTTTCATATAGACAATTGACCACCCAAGTTGACCGGTGATTCACGAAAGTTAAAACTTGTAAAAACTATATGATGACATATATATGGATATATATATAGTTAACATGATACTATGATAAGTAAACATATCATTAAGTATATTAACAATGAACTACATATGTAAAAACAAGACTACTAACTTAATGATTTTTAAACGAGACATATATGTAACGATTATCGTTGTAAAGACGTTTAATGTATATATATCATATTAAGAGATATTCATACATGATAATATCATGATAATATAATAATTTAAAATCTTATTTGATATTATAAACATTGGGTTAACAACATTTAACAAGATCGTTAACCTAAAGGTTTCAAAACAACATTTACATGTAACGACTAACGATGACTTAACGACTCAGTTAAAATGTATATACATGTAGTGTTTTAATATGTATTCATACACTTTTGAAAGACTTCAAGACACTTATCAAAATACTTCTACTTAACAAAAATGCTTACAATTACATCCTCGTTCAGTTTCATCAACAATTCTACTCGTATGCACCCGTATTCATACTCGTACAATACACAACTTTTAGATGTATGTACTATTGGTATATACACTCCAATGATCAGCTATTAGTAGCCCATGTGAGTCACCTAACACATGTAGGAACCATCATTTGGCAACTAGCATGAAATATCTCATAAAATTACAAAAATATGAGTAATCATTCATGACTTATTTACATGAAAACAAAATTACATATCCTTTATATCTAATCCATACACCAACGACCAAAAACACCTACAAACACTTTCATTCTTCAATTTTCTTCATCTAATTGATCTCTCTCAAGCTCTATCTTCAAGTTCTAAGTGTTCTTCATAAATTCTACAAGTTCTAGTTACATAAAATCAAGAATACTTTCAAGTTTGCTAGCTCACTTCCAATCTTGTAAGGTGATCATCCAACCTCAAGAAATCTTTGTTTCTTAGAGTAGGTTATCATTCTAATACAAGGAAATAATCATATTCAAACTTTGGTTCAATTTCTATAACTATAACAATCTTATTTCAAGTGATGATCTTACTTGAACTTGTTTTCGTGTCATGATTCTGCTTCAAGAACTTCGAACCATCCAAGGATCCTTTGAAGCTAGATCCATTTTTCTCTTTTCCAGTAGGTTTATCCAAGGAACTTAAGGTAGTAATGATGTTCATAACATCATTCGATTCATACATATAAAGCTATCTTATTCGAAGGTTTAAACTTGTAATCACTAGAACATAGTTTAGTTAATTCTAAACTTGTTCGCAAACAAAAGTTAATCCTTCTAACTTGACTTTTAAAATCAACTAAACACATGTTCTATATCTATATGATATGCTAACTTAATGATTTAAAACCTGGAAACACGAAAAACACCGTAAAACCGGATTTACGCCGTCGTAGTAACACCGCGGGCTGTTTTGGGTTAGTTAATTAAAAAATATGATAAACTTTGATTTAAAAGTTGTTATTCTGAGAAAATTATTTTTATTATGAACATGAAACTATATCCAAAAATTATGGTTAAACTCAAAGTGGAAGTATGTTTTCTAAAATGGTCATCTAGACGTCGTTCTTTCGACTGAAATGACTACCTTTACAAAAACGACTTGTAACTTATTTTTCCGACTATAAACCTATACTTTTTCTGTTTAGATTCATAAAATAGAGTTCAATATGAAACCATAGCAATTTGATTCACTCAAAACGGATTTAAAATGAAGAAGTTATGGGTAAAACAAGATTGGATAATTTTTCTCATTTTAGCTACGTGAAAATTGGTAACAAGTCTATTCCAACCATAACTTAATCAACTTGTATTGTATATTATGTAATCTTGAGATACCATAGACACGTATACAATGTTTCGACCTATCATGTCGACACATCTATATATATTTCGGAACAACCATAGACACTCTATATGTGAATGTTGGAGTTAGCTATACAGGGTTGAGGTTGATTCCAAAATATATATAGTTTGAGTTGTGATCAATACTGAGATACGTATACACTGGGTCGTGGATTGATTCAAGATAATATTTATCGATTTATTTCTGTACATCTAATTGTGGACAACTAGTTGTAGGTTACTAACGAGGACAGCTGACTTAATAAACTTAAAACATCAAAATATATTAAAAGTGTTGTAAATATATTTTGAACATACTTTGATATATATGTATATATTGTTATAGGTTCGTGAATCAACCAGTGGCCAAGTCTTACTTCCCGACGAAGTAAAAATCTGTGAAAGTGAGTTATAGTCCCACTTTTAAAATCTAATATTTTTGGGATGAGAATACATGCAGGTTTTATAAATGATTTACAAAATAGACACAAGTACGTGAAACTACATTCTATGGTTGAATTATCGAAATCGAATATGCCCCTTTTTATTAAGTCTGGTAATCTAAGAATTAGGGAACAGACACCCTAATTGACGCGAATCCTAAAGATAGATCTATCGGGTCCAACAAGCCCCATCCAAAGTACCAGATGCTTTAGTACTTCGAAATTTATATCATATCCGAAGGGTGTCCCGGAATGATGGGGATATTCTTATATATGCATCTTGTTAATGTCGGTTACCAGGTGTTCACCATATGAATGATTTTTATCTCTATGTATGGGATGTGTATTGAAATATGAAATCTTGTGGTCTATTATTATGATTTGATATATATAGGTTAAACCTATAACTCACCAACATTTTTGTTGACGTTTTAAGCATGTTTATTCTCAGGTGATTATTAAGAGCTTCCGCTATCGCATACTTAAATAAGGATGAGATTTGGAGTCCATGCTTGTATGATATTGTGTAAAAACTGCATTCAAGAAACTTATTTTGTTGTAACATATTTGTATTGTAAACCATTATGTAATGGTCGTGTGTAAACAGGATATTTTAGATTATCATTATTTGATAATCTACGTAATGCTTTTTAAACCTTTATTGATGAAATAAAGGTTATGGTTTATTTTAAAATGAATGCAGTCTTTGAAAAACGTCTCATATAGAGGTCAAAACCTCGCAACGAAATCAATTAATATGGAACGTTTTTAATCAATAAGAGCGGGACATTTCAATGTCGACACATCTATATATATTTCGGAACAACCATAGACACTCTATATGTGAATGTTGGAGTTAGCTATACAGGGTTGAGGTTGATTCCAAAATATATATAGTTTGAGTTGTGATCAATACTGAGATACGTATACACTGGGTCGTGGATTGATTCAAGATAATATTTATCGATTTATTTCTGTACATCTAACTGTGGACAACTAGTTGTAGGTTACTAACGAGGACAGCTGACTTAATAAACTTAAAACATCAAAATATATTAAAAGTGTTGTAAATATATTTTGAACATACTTTGATATATATGTATATATTGTTATAGGTTCGTGAATCAACCAGTGGCCAAGTCTTATTTCCCGACGAAGTAAAAATCTGTGAAAGTGAGTTATAGTCCCACTTTTAAAATCTAATATTTTTGGGATGAGAATACATGCAGGTTTTATAAATGATTTACAAAATAGACACAAGTACGTGAAACTACATTCTATGGTTGAATTATTGAAATCGAATATGCCCCTTTTTATTAAGTCTGGTAATCTAAGAATTAGGGAACAGACACCCTAATTGACGCGAATCCTAAAGATAGATCTATTGGGCCTAACAAACCCCATCCAAAGTACCGGATGCTTTAGTACTTCGAAATTTATATCATATCCGAAGGGTGTCCCGGAATGATGGGGATATTCTTAAATATGCATCTTGTTAATGTCGGTTACCAGGTGTTCACCATATGAATGATTTTTTATCTCTATGTATGGGATGTGTATTGAAATATGAAATCTTGTGGTCTATTATTATGATTTGATATATATAGGTTAAACCTATAACTCACCAACATTTTTGTTGACATTTTAAGCATGTTTAATCTCAGGTGATTATTAAGAGCTTCCGCTGTCGCATACTTAAATAAGGACGAGATTTGGAGTCCACGCTTGTATGATATTGTGTAAAAACTGCATTCAAGAAACTTATTTTGTTGTAACATATTTGTATTGTAAACCATTATGTAATGGTCGTGTGCAAACAGGATATTTTAGATTATCATTATTTGATAATCTACGTAAAGCTTTTTAAACCTTTATTGATGAAATAAAGGTTATGGTTTGTTTTAAAATGAATGCAGTCCTTGAAAAACGTCTCATATAGAGGTCAAAACCTCGCAACGAAATCAATTAATATGGAACGTTTTTAATCAATAAGAACGGGACATTTCAGTTAACCCCTTAACCCAATATCGAAAAACCGAATACCACAATGAAGATTGGCCGAACTACACGAGCCTTAGTAATCCAAAACCACACGAGATTACCATCTTCAAAGACAACATCGAGGTTGGCCGAACTACACGAGCCTTAGTAATCCGAAACCACACGAGATTACTACCTCAATAAGATGACTGAACTACACGCGTCATCGTGAATCCGAACTACACGCGATTCACTTCTCTAGTAACAAAACCCACGGTCACGGGATTATAAAATCCACCACATCGGGGTTATCCAAATCCACATCACAATACATGTGATAACGTACACACAAGTATACACCTCGCCATAAGGAGGTCAACCAAAATGCACAACTGTGCCAATTGGACCTATACACAAGTCCATCAAAACCACTTATATGTGAAGTGAGCTCTATAACCGAGAACCACTTCACCCGACCCGCACCCATCCTACACATACATATGCACATAGGATATTAACACTCACCTTGTCGCCTTGATGAACGCTTCCGAATAATCCGCAACTCGCCGAAGGAATGTACCTATTCCATTATCATAAATACCACAACACAATTAGGATGGATTTACAAACCAACCCAATTCGACACTTAGTGCAATTTCGACCCAATTGCACTTCCAAGCACAAACTGTGCCCAAACTAACCAATAATCACTAACACAAGTGATAATGGTCCTAATATGCCAATTAAACCCGAACACAAGTGTTAAACACTTATCGTTCTCAAAATCGCCCAAAAACCCTAATTTTGACCCATAAGGTCAAAATCTCACCATTTACAAGTTTTGACACCAAAACATGTTTAACTTGGTTTTATACTTCAACTTAATCCATTTTAAGTTTACAAACCTCATCGAATCGACATTCGGGTTATAATCCTCAACAAACCCTAATTTCGACTCTAGTCAAAGTTAGTCAACCACAAGAACCCTAAAGGTTTCCAATTCATCAATAATCACTAACACTAGTGATTATACACCATTCTCCAGTCTTAAACATGGTTAAATCATTAACCAACCCAAAACCCGCCTTTAACACTTATAAACCCGAATCTTGGTGTTAATCTCCAATTAACAACTAAATGGGTTCCATCTATGAATCATACAATCAAAAGCCCCAAATTTGAATGATGAACACGAAAATGAAATTCGGAGTTAGAGCTTACCACTAGTATCACCATGTAGCCAAGAACGAGGAGAACAAACTTGTCAACTACACCAAAGATCAAATCCCGTTTCTTCCTTTCCAAAAATCCGTTTGAATCCAATTGGGTGTTTGAGTTTTTGAGAGGAAAATGAAATGAAAAGGGAAAAGAATTTAGGAAATGAAAGGAGTGGATGAGATTTAAGATCTCAATCTGGTTCAAATGCAAAAAGACCAAAATGCCCCTCACTTTACCTAAATATTGCGAAAACAGGAACCAGTTCGCCCACATTGCCGCGCCGCGACCTTAAATGTCGCGCCGCGACATTTGCCTAGGTCTGGGATCATTTTTTGTTGGACTTCTGATCTGATTTCCAGTTAATTGCCGCGCCGCGGCCTCATTTGTCGCGCCGCGACACACAACGTGATCTGAGTCATTTTCTTGCATACAAGACCTCAACACCCGAACATGTCCCGAACCCTTCATATGCCTATCGTACATACACAATACACCTATAAATCATATATGGGGAAAACGGGGTGTTACAACTCTCCCCCACTTAGATTCGATCATGTCCTCGTGATCCTAGGCACGAACCCAAACGGACCCACACTCAATGGTCGTCGAACATGCATTTCAAACCGACTTCTACCACAAATTCGCTAACCCGATGGTTAATCCAATGACAAATTACACACTTGATCGCATCTCGAGACGTACAATACACGCAACAACCGAAGTCTACAACGATCCCTTAGACAATTCTTCTCAAAGAGTTACCCTTAACAGCTAAATCGTCACTCGCGATTTATCAAATTCCATAATTCCGAGCACTAGCACTAACTCAATCCCTCACATCGGGAAAACTCAACCAATCTCGTATCGAGATACCAATTCCTTAGCATACTCTTACCGAGTACGACGCTAAAAAAACAACCAAGTCTCAACCTAAGGTCAACAACCCAAAGCGATGAAGACCGAACCAAATGAATCCTTACGGATAACACCAATCACTATACATCCCTTGTAGTGCGCAATACGACCAATACGCAACTACCGTAACATCATAACAAACGGTTAAGACCGATAACTCCCAAACCGACTATGGTAACGTAAATCCCAAGGTGTACAAAGTTGACTATCGTCACACCCGTAGCAACATGTGAGCGAAACACGGCTATCGCATCACTAATCATACAACATGGTCCTCACGACCCCACCATCGGCGTATAAAACAACCGATAGTTCCCACAACATGGTCCTTACGACCCCACCATTGGTGTATCAAACAACCAATAGATCACACGACATGGTCCTTAGGACCCCACCATTGGTGTATAAAACAACCCATAGATCAAACATCATGGTCCTTACGACCCCACCATCGGTGTATAAAACATCCGACAGATCACACAACCCGAAGGCTGGCCGAAAACACACGCGCCTTAGTGAATCCGAACTACACGCGACTCACTACCTTCACCACAACAACAATCGGGATTGGCCGAACTACACGCGCCTTAGTGAATCCGAACTACACGAGAGTCACTATCCTGGAGGAATGACCAAACTACACGAGTCATTTGTGAATCCGAACTACACAAGACTCACTCCTCAATACAATGACCGAAACCATACGAGTCATTTGTGAATCCGAACTACACGCGACTCACTTCCACAATAAGATGATCGAAACCACACGCATCATCATGAATCTGAAACCACACGCGATCCACTACCATGATAAAGTCAGCGGACCTGAAGATCATGCTTCACCAATCTCAACACCGGATGAAGTCAGCGGACCCCGTCAACGGTCATGCTTCACCGATATAACACCTCGCTCATGAGGAAGTCAGCGGACCCCAAAGGTCATGCTCCACCAATCGCATACTCCCATGATGAAGTCAGCGGACCCTAAAGGTCATGCTTCATCAATCACCAATACCATGATGAAGTCAGCGGACTCCGAAAGTCATGCTTCATCAATCAACACCCTTTTGGCCTCGAACGACGAGTAACGTAACATCGCGCTCTGCTACGCCATAGTGAATCCTAACGGATACCACTAACCATTCACACACTCGAGCAAGAACCACCTATATCAAGCATAGGCACAAAACAATAATTCTCTAGAAGAGAATCCGACACATACCTCCCTTAACCAAAGGATTTCACCTTGCTCACCAAACACGTCCATTATCTCTCAACGAGATTTACCACATTACCACCTCGGTGATAATTCAAATCCAAACCATAAGTACAATTTATCCGAAATTGTAATCTACCACAAATCGACCAAAACCAGGTCTCGACAACATTTTTCGGATCTACCAAAAGCATCATCCGAAATCTCACACTAAAACTTCCTCGTGCGGGAGTGTAATTCCCCCACTTGGAACTACGTCCCATATCCATAACTCGTACAACCGTACAATGCTACCAAAGGTAGACTTTACAAACGATTGGGCTCACACGACCCATCACCATATCTTGCTCCAGCCTTGAGCACACGACGGATTTCAATCAATCCTTAAACACTTCGAACAAAAAGTGTACCACGATTACACAAACCACACCCTCGTAATCATCCAATTGCTCTAGTTTGTCAATTTCCACCTAGTCACTCATGTACCTAAGGGTTTCACTTCGGTACCCTAAATACAATGTAACCACAACACAATCGGAGTTGAACTCCACGCTAGTAGGTATAAAAGAGGCACCTAATGTCGCGTCTTATATACTCCATTACCAACATACATCGAGATTCAAAACACTCGATGTCAAGTTTTTCCAACCACCGACGAACTTCATGGTTCATCAACTTCCACACTATAGCGAACACGCGCTTAACAACCGAACATCAAAACCCATTTCCATGGCTTGGTAGAAACATTTCCAAATACTAAGGAATGCTTGGTTGCACCAAGTCTTACACCCTTCGCCCATTAATCAAAACATCACCATAGGGTACTTCCATTAGGTACATCACCCATAACAATAATATGCACAACACAAGGCATTTTACAACTCAAATTCAACGGCACTCAATAAATAATCAAAGGACATTTTTATTAAAATGAAACGTACCTTAACATTTCCTTGCCGCCCCCGTCCCCGCTAACTTGGGACATTCCGACTTACGATGTCCTTTTTCTTGGAAATTGAAACACACCATACCACCACCCTTTGGTACCGAACATTCCCAAGACTTGTGACCCATCATGCCACAATTGTAACATCTAGATGCACTAGAATTCGGTATACCCGTCTGCGTACCACCCGTGCTCACACTCGGACCCTTAGTCCTTTTACTCGGAGCACCATACGAAACAACCCTTCTCTCACTTGAAGGTTCACCAATCTTTGATCGCGTATACGACTCGAAACCTCTAGCCACGACGAATAATTCCGCAAACGATTTTGCGTGACCCCGGCTAATCTTATTCTTCAAGTCATCATTCAAGGTTCGATAGAAATCTTGCATCAACAAATTATCATTCCCCAAATACTCCGGGCAAAAACGATCATTCGCCATAAAGGTCGTCTTGAGAGTATTCAAATCCATAGAACCCTGTTGCAAATTTTGCAACTCATTACGCATTTCCGACAAATCGGCTGAAGTCCGGAACTCCTCGAAGAATTCCTTCTTAAACCCGTCCCACGATAATGCCATAAACGGTTCACCACCGACAAGATCAATCTTACCATCCAACCAATCCGTTGCCCTAACCCACAACAAACTAGTAGCGAGTCTCGTCTTCTTCTCAGGAGGGCATTCAATAGTACGAAAACACCCTTCGACATCCGAGATCCAAGTTGTACTTACCAAAGGATCCGGTTTCCCATCATACATCGGGGGTTTAGTCCTCATGAAGCTCTTAAGACAACGCTCCATTTCACTACTACCCCGAAATTCGGAATACTTCCTATCCATTTCTTCTCGAAACGCACTCATTTGCTCCGCAACGGCGGTCGCAACTCTAGAGTTAAACTCCTCGTCATTTGTCTCGATCTCGTTTCGCGTCGTCATTCTAAAGAATGTAAAACGATTAGTCCACAAACGTATAAAACAACACGCATAACACCGCCCCATCTTGCTCAACACTAGTCGTACATCACTTTCTAGACACGATTTACACCCGTAATAAGGTTTGCAAGTCCTTATTACGCACACACGTCATCTCAACTCGTTAGTACAACGACCGCCTCGCTCGATGATATAACCAACACAACGACGATTCCACGCGATATAAACACACGCAAGGGAATAGCATCACAACACAAGATAAAAAATCCTAGTTAGTCCACCTACAAACAAGGCACTAACTATAACCCGTTCCGACCCGTTCACCTACAAGTCCCGCAACAAATAAGCACACACAAAAGTCTAAGTCTAGGCACCTATCTCAAGTCGCCTAAATCCCTTAGACCATGCTCTGATACCACTTGAAACGACCCAACCCGTATTAAAATTGGCCCATAAAAATTTTTCCTTTTAATACGCGTTAAATAATACCTTAGGTCCCAATTGTGTTTCCATAAACATCTTTAATACAATAATAAGTTTAATAACTTTAAAACATTTAATACATTGGTTAATTGTCCAAACGGACATACACGACCCGACTAGTTTAGTTTCCAACCAAAACCGAGCATGGTGATTTGGGACTACGCTACCCAAATCCTAATTGAATACAAAAGCAAGATCTTCTTAGCAACCTAGCCAAGATCTCTAATCCCCAAGCTTACCCGAGCCACCAAGCATGCGATCCTATAAAAATAGCAACAACAAGAGGGTAAACTAACGCTTAGTGAATGATAAAATACTACATACCTATATATGTATAAAATGGACACGCCACACAAATATCAAATACCGCATACCGATGCATCCATGTATAAGGCAACTACACTAAGCATACCGTACTATCTCTAAGAAACAAGCTAAAGATATCAACAAATATAAGTTCACCGACAACGATGAGAACAACGCCAATAAGCTACACCCGGAGGGTTAGCTACAACACAACAATACATTAATATAAAACAATACATAAACGCCCAAGGTTAACCCCTTAACCCAATATCAAAAAACCGAATACCACAATGAAGATTGGTCGAACTACACGAGCCTTAGTAATCCAAAACCACACGAGATTACCATCTTCAAAGAAAACATCGAGGTTGGCGGAACTACACGAGCCTTAGTAATCCAAAACCACATGAGATTACTACCTCAATAAGATGATCGAACTACACGCGTCATCGTGAATCCGAACTACACGTGATTCACTTCTCTAGTAACAAAACCCACGGTCACGGGATTATAAAATCCACCACATCAGGGTTATCCAAATCCACATCACAATACATGTGATAACGTACACACAAGTATACACCTCGCCATAAGGAGGTCAACCAAAATGCACAACCGTGCCAATTGGACCTATACACAAGTCCATCAAAACCACTTATATGTGAAGTGAGCTCTATAACCGAGAACCACTTCACCCGACCCGCACCCATCGTACACATACATATGCACATAGGATATTAATACTCACCTTGTTGCCTTGATGAATGCTTCGGAATAATCCGTAACTCGTGGAAGGAATGTACCTATTCCATTATCATAAATACCACAACACAATTAGGATGGATTTACAAACCAACCCAATTCGACACTTAGTGCAATTTCAACCCAATTGCACTTCCAAGCACAAACCGTGCCCAAACTAACCAATAATCACTAACACAAGTGATAATGGTCCTAAAATGCCAATAAAAGCCGAACACAAGTGTTAAACACTTATCGTTCTCAAAATCGCCCATAAACCCTAATTTTGACCCATAAGGTCAAAATCTCACCATTTACAAGTTTTGACACCAAAACATGTTTAACTCGGTTTTATACTTTAACTTAATCCATTTTAAGTTTACAAACCTCATCGAATCTACATTCGGGTTATAATCCTCAACAAACCCTAATTTCGAATCTAGTCAAAGTTAGTCAACCACAAGAACCCTAAAGGTTTCCAAATCATCAATAATCACTAACACTAGTGATTATACACCAATCTCAAGTCTTAAACATGGTTAAATCATTAACCAACCCAAAACCCGCCTTTAACACTTATAAACCCGAATCTTGGTGTTAATCTCCAATTAACAACTAAATGGGTTCCATCTATGAATCATACAATCAAAAGCCCCAAATTTGAATGATGAACACAAAAATGAAATTCAGAGTTAGAGCTTACCAGTAGTATCACCGTGTAGCCAAGAATGAGGAGAACAAACTTGTCAACTACGCCAAAGATCAAATCCCGTTTCTTCCTTTACAAAAATCCGTTTGAATCCAATTGGGTGTTTGAGTTTTTGAGAGGAAAATGAAATGAAAAGGGAAAAGAAATTAGGAAATGAAAGGAGTGGATGAGATTTAAGATCTCAATCTGGTTCAAACGCGAAAAGACCAAAATGCCCCTCACTTTACCTAAATATTGCGAAAACAGGAACCAGTTCACCCACATTGCCGCACCGCGGCCTTAAATGTCGTGCCGCGACATTTTCCTAGGTTTAGGATCATTTTTTGTTGGACTTCTGATCTTATTTCCAGTTAATTGCCGCGCCGCGGCCTCAATTGTCGCGCCGCGGCCTCATTTGTCGCGCCGCAACACACAGCGTGATCTGAGTCATTTTCTTGCATACAAGACCTCAACACCCGAACATGTCCCGAACCCTTCATACGCCTATCGCACATACACAATACACCTATAAATCATATACGGGGAAAACGGGGTGTTACACTTGGTAGGCAGGTCCTTTCCTCTTAGCCACCTTTGGCTTAGAAGTGTTATTGTTTTTGGACTCGCCTTCATTGATCATAAGCATGGGTGAAGCCCTTTTACCCATGCTTGCTTCAGCCGTCTTTAGCATGGCATGAAATTCGCCAATGCTCTTATACCAACCATTCATGTTATAATATAACACGAATGTGTCTAACCTTTTTGACAATGAGTTAAGGATAAGGTCCGTGGCTAATTCATTAGACACGTTGCAATTTAGACGGTTTGCTCGATCAATTAGACTTTTCATCTTAAGGACATAAGATGAAACGGATTGGGTGTCATCCATACGCATGCATGAAGCGCTCGAACCGTTTTGAAGCGCTCGACACGAGCTTGTTGAAGGAACATCTCCTTCAATTGTGTGATCATGTCATATACACTATGATGCTCGAAGTCCTTTTGGAGTTCGGGTATCATAGTCCCAAGCATAAGGCAAGCGACTTGCACCGAATCGGTGCAATACTTATCCCAATAAGCCATGCCTTCCGTATCATCCTCGTCGGGTTGATCGGGAATGGGGTCTTCCAACACATACGCCCTATCCTCAAGTTTGAGGATAATTCTTAGATTGCGAAACCAATCCATGAAATTCGTATGATTGAGTTTATCCTTTTCGAGGATTGACCTCAACGATAGGTTGTTAAAGTTGATTGGTGCGTTTAGAATGTTGTTGTTATTGGTGACCATCTACAAAATTTAACAAAGTTGTTTAAGTATCAAATTTAATTTAACAATCAATACCCTTTAAATCCAATTGATATTTATTAAATTTTAGAATCCAACGGTAAACCAAATTTTGGTTAGGTGACCTTTATCCCGTTATTTGATATAGCTAGGTAGTCATTATATGACAATTGCAATCCTTTTACAACTTCTAAGTTATGGGATCATGCAATCCTTTTGCATGGCATATTTATCCCATCAACGCCTATTTGTTCCTCATGCTTCGGTGACCCTAAGTTCATGATTCCCAAATCAAGTCGTCCTACTTGTGTAAACGTGTAAATTTAACATACAAGTGGTTAGGTGACCTTTATCCCACAAGTGTGCGAAATTCACCTTAATCATATTAGTTTGCTCATAATGGTTAGGTGACCTTTATACCATTATGAGTTCCCTAATATGTTTAAGTGTCACACAAAAGGATGGCGTTTAACTTGTTTTCCTTGTTTAATAAGGGATTTTAAATTTTCATTATTTCTAGTTTAAGAAAACTTTTATGCCATACACCAACATGCATTTAGTGTATGGTACATATGAAAAACCATTACCATAGATTTCATTACAAAGCTACCAAAGACGGCGATAACCCAATTTGATACAATTTGGGTGATAGTTGATAGGTTGATGAAAAGCGCTTTGTTTCTTCCCATTCGGGAAACAATATCGTCGGAGACTTTGTCAAAGTTGTTTATCAAGGAGGTAATATCGAAATAGGGGGTTCCTATATCTATTATTTCAGATCGGGATACTCGTTTCACATCTCAATTTTGGAATAAGTTTCATGAAGATATGGGTACACAATTGAGAATGAGCACGGCGTTCCATTCTCAAACAGACGGTCAGACTGAACGTACGAATCAAATATTGGAGGATATGTTACGGGCGTGTATTATCGATTTCAGTGGTAGTTGGGATGAGCACTTGCCTTTGGTAGAGTTCTCGTACAACAATAATTATCATGCTCGTATCGGAATGCCACCGTATGAGATGCTTTATGGGTGAAGGTGTCAAACTCCTATTTGTTGGGGCGAAGTGGGACAAAGGGAAATCGGGAGTACCGATTTGGCTATAGAGATTAATAGTAAGATTGAGATGATTCGGGCTCGACTTAAGGCGGCGCAAGATAGACAAAAGTCTTATGCCGATAAACGAAGGCTACCGATTGAGTTTCAAGAAGGTGACATGGTGATGCTTAAGGTTTCGCCATGGAAGGGTGTTATTCGCTTTCGAAAACGAGGAAAGTTAGCTCCTCGGTTTATTGGTCCTTTCAAAGTTTTGGCTCATGTTGGTGAGGTTGCTTATAGACTAAAGTTACCCGAAGAGCTTGCGAGAATCCATAACACATTTCATGTTTCCCATATCCGTAAGTGTTTTACGGATGACTATACTTGAATGCCGTTATATGAGATTGCTTTGAATAACAAATTAGAGTATGCCGAGGAATCGATAGCCATTCTTGATGAGAAGGTTAAAATGTTGCGTAACAAAGAGGTGAGGACTTTTAAGGTCCAATGGCGACATCGAAAGGGTTCCGAGTTTACGTGGGAATCCGAAGAGTTTGTTTTGGTTTATCTTCCGGCTTGTCATGCGGCTTGGATCGCAAGGACGCGCTCCGATTCAAGTGGGGGAGAGTTGTAACATCCCGCTTTCCTCGTATGTGATTCAAGGTGCGTACTTAATCTCGTGTATGTTTAATATTGAAACCATGATCGATTGTACATAGTTAAATGTTAGAAATTTGAGTCTATGTGGCCTACTGATAGAATGTCGTGTTTTGAGCCGATGTATCGCGTTTGGGAACCTCGCGGATCGCGACAGATGAGCCTGAAATGCGATGGGTTCTAAAACCTACTTCTGTCCACCTTATTGCGTTTGAGTGTGCATGGTCGCTTGTGGGTGTCGCGAAATGCGACCTATTGTCGCGAAACGTGACAAATGTCGCTGTTTGACATTTTTAACCCAATTTTAATATCATCTTTTGGGGGATTTTAGCCTTTTTACATGGTGAACGGTTTTGGGGACTTAAAAACTGATACAATCTTATCCTAATTCATTTAACACCCTTTCACCTACACCACATTCAATTTTAGTGAGAGAGTGAGTTTTAGTGAGAGAGAGCTCACTTGGAGAAGAAGGAGACCAAATCTCACCCGAATCTAAGTTTTAAAGTTGTTCCCTACGTCTCTAGCTACGTTGTGATTGTATTGGTAAGTCTTAACTCTGTGTTTTGAGTTTTAATTGGTTTATGGCTAGGGTTTGTTTCATTTGAGATTTGTAAGACCCATTTGGGGGTTAAATGGGTAAGTTTGGGTTAAATTGATGAAAGGAAACCCTAATGGTTATAATCTAGGGTTTGGTCATGAAAATTGAGTTTGTAAGTTCTAACTGTGTTGTTAGACCACTAATGCACTTGTGTAATGTTGAAAGGTTGTTAATGGGTTTAAGTTTGACCGAATTTGTAAGTCTAAGTGTTAAATTGGGTCAAATGGGTAATGATTGACCTAATTAGGTGTGATGAGTACGAAATACCCTAAGTTTGTGTTGGTTGGTGTTTGTAGACTTTAATCACTAGCTTTTAGTGATTAATGATGAGTCTTGGCCTTAAATTGGCAGTTTTGGCATAAATGAGTCATTTAATGCGAATGGTTCATTAAATGCACATGAGTTGATTGTTGGTGATTAGACTAACGAGTTTGTGTATTGAATATGCATTTAATGTATTAGGTACTTTGCTTTGAAGCTTACGGAAGTGTTTAATCATCACCAACATGATAAGGTGAGTGGAATAATTATTGCGCGTACGTATATAATGTATTTATTTGTGTCGCGTCAAATGTGGGATAGTCGCGGTGTTTAAGACACCACATTGTCATGGGAGTGGGATAGTCACGGTGTTTAAGACACCACTCATGGTTTAGATTGACATGTGGGATAGTCGCGGTGTTTAAGACACCACATTGTCATGGGGGTGAGTTAGTCGCGGTGTTAAGACATCACCCGGGGGATTAGTGATTACGCGGTGTTAAGTATACTAATGGATGTTATGAACTCCGACGGTCTTTCGCGAGTACCGTTCCCTTGTTCGATTGGTTAACCATGGCTATATGAATTCTTGTATTAGCATATTAAATTGTGAACTATATGCTATTGGTGTTGCTAGCTTATTGTGAATTGCGGATATTTGTTTATGCATAATGTTTGCATGGTTGTCGAATTGCTAGCTTGTATGCGGTATTGTATAAGTGATTGCAAGTAAGTAGGTTATATATGTATATGTATAATTATTGCATTCACTAAGCGTTAGCTTACCCCTCTCGTTGTTTACCTTTTTAGATACAGGTGCGAAAAAAGGGAAGGGGGTTGTTGGGCACTAGATTTCCCTTGTTTGGATGCTTGTTGAAGCTTTTGGAAGTCGACCTAGCATTTTGGGTAGTTTAGCCCCAAACCATGCTCGAGTGTTGTTTGGATTAAAACTATCATGTTCTTGGGTCGAACTTACATTACATTTGATTAAGGGCCTTCGTGCCTTCTTTGTAAACTTAAACTCGTCGTATGTTTAAACGAGTTGTATGTAACAATTTACTTTATGTAACCATTTAAGTTGGGAGTTAATGATTTATTATTTTAAAAAAAAATTTGTCGGGTTGCATACAGGTTGGGTTGTTTCATATATATATATATATGTATATATATATATATATATGTATATATATATATGTATATATATATATTTGTATATATGTATATATATATATATATATGTATATATATATATATATATATATATATACATAATTCATCATTTTCGGTACGCTTCGGTGTCTGTGGTGCTTACGGGGCTTGTGGTGATGGGAATGATGCTGGTGCTGGTGGTGTTGCTGATGCTGTTGGTATTGATGGTGGTACCTGCGTAGTAGGTGCAAGCCTAGCTTCCAAATCGAACACCGTCACCTCCAAGGTTTCTAATTTACGTTCGAGTCTATGAATTAGTTCTACCCATTCTTCCGTAAGGTTTGTGAATTCTTGATATTTAGTTCGAAGTCTTCTAACTTCTTCTAATAATCCTATCTGATTAGAATTCGGGAGTAGAGGACGAATCTTGTCTTTAACTACATCGAGTCGACCTTCGAGGCAGAAAATCCTTGCGAAAAGAGTGAAAATGGTGTTGCGAACATGTTCGCCGGTAAGTGGATCGAGTACTCCGACGTTAGGTGGTAAATTTGGCTCGTGATATGGAGTACCTTCTTCATTTCTCCATAGGGTAAGTATTTCGCGAACCCATCCCCACTTTCTAAAGAAATCACGGTAGTTGATCGGCTGGTGCGCTCCCGTCACGCTGTCTTTAGAGCTGGAGGAACTTGGTCTATTCGAAGAGGCCATCTTACGCGATCACAGAAAGTTATGAAATGATTCTTGATATGAATTGAGGGCTGAATATTGGATGATATCTCCGTCTTCTCGAATACATATATATAGCAAAAAGATTCCGTAATTTACGGAGGAAATTTCGAAAAGTGCCAAATAAGATCCACGGTATAGATATGATAGGATATAATTCGTCTATACACCGTGTATGCAATAAATGCAATAACACGTGTCAAGACTTAGGAATGATAAATAGGTAATTTTCCACTACGAATGATAAACCAAACTTATAATATGCAGCTAAGGTCAAAGTTCAGAATCGCTAATGCATCCTAACGACTATCAGTTAGACACACTAATGCAAGATCTGATTCGCTAAGACCGCCACTCTGATACCAACTGAAGCGGCCCGTCCTAATCCACCTGGACGAACTCTTCAACAGCTGGTCCCATTGCTGTTGGGATTTAACAAGTTTCATTATGCTTAAAACCATTTAAGAATCTTTCAAAGCGGAAGCATGTATATTACCATTTGTAACTTGTTAATCTTTAACCATTTAAAGTTAAATCCCAAAAGGATCAAGTTGTGAAACATACTTACAAACTACAAGATAGATAAGAGATTATACCTTCTCCAAGAGATGTAGTTGATGATGAAGATGATGATGAATGGAGCTCCAAAAGATGAAGTCTCAAGTGGTAATACCCCAAGCTTTTAATACCAAACCTTTGTACTTTAGTTAGGATTTATTAACACTTGAATAGAGCTTTCAAAAACCAAATTATGAACACCGTTTTGTGCTCAAAAACCTACGGCCAGGACAACAGAAATGGAGAGGTTTTTGTGCAGTTTTTTGATATGTAAATTGCATGTGTAAGTCTCAAAGTGAGTCAAGATGCTTCTATATGGAATTGGGAAAGTATGCCCAAGTTTTGGAGTCTTTAGCATGCCTACTTACAACTCCAAGGCCACTCCCCTCTTTGTTTATAAAATAATACTTGACATAATTTATAAGCTTGCATATTTTATAAACTAGTTTTGTAAAATTAGATTTTATAAAACAAATTTTATAAACTTGCATTTTATAAATTATGTATAAATTATTTATAAAACCAATTATATAAAATTCCATATTATTTGTCATGTATACTTTATTTTATAAAACCAATTTTATAAAATGCAACATGACTTAATTAATTATTTAACCTATAAATAATTAAATCCTTATTATATAAATCATTCCATGATTTATATATATACATATCAAGTGTTATTGTTTTAGAAACCATTTTCTTAAAATCCAAGTGTCGTGTAATTTAATCGACGATCCAATCGTTAAGATCAAATACGAATAAGGTGTCGGTAAGCTTGTTATTGGGTATGACCCGACTTGGATCAAAACATATTAGCCACATTAATTTAATATGTCTCTCGGGCATACGAAAAACCTACAATCTCCCACTTGCACGAGAAACATAAGAAATTAATGCAAGTGATGGATACCACCTAACGACCGTCCATCACCCCTAATATGTTATGACTTTGTGCCATTCAATAATATTATTCCTTTCGAGTTCCCATCTCGAATATGAATAGGTGAATCTTTCATAATATCCTTTCGTCCTAGATGTCATGTTAAGTCCAAGAGATACAGAGTGATCACTCTCTTTTAGATTTATCTTTATCATGCCTTAGACATCTGACTCTCAACGAATAAGAGGGACAAATCCCATCTTGACTACATACGTCCTAGATATACACTTTGTATCACACCTGAGCTCTTCCTTATGAACTACCATATTTCAGAATAGCAAAGGAAAGAATCAAGGCATAATACCTAGTGAATATCCGAACCCAATATGTATCTCAGGTCAGAGGATACAATGATATTCGCCTTTACTCAAGATTACATGTGATCAACCACAAAGGCTCCATTTAGCAAATCTTGAGGGCGGGTCTTCCAATATTTGTATCCCACAAATATCTATAAACCTTGGTTTCAACCTTGCCCCACATTCATCCCGTGAATGTATACCAATCTAAGTTCATAATAGTCTAAACCTCACACTTGCTCCCACAAATGTGATCGACTACGGAATTTAGAATAATTACTTATTCATGGATAAAATATGCAAAATAGGAACCTGACTCAAGATTAATAAATTAACACCATAATTATATTAATGAGTTTGAACCACTTTGTTCCATTACAATACATAAAACAAATCACAACCAATCACTAGAATATCGAAGCCCTAATGTACTAACATGCCCTTGATGTTTTTCACCATGTAAGAGCTTCGTGAGTGGATCCGCTATATTAAGATATGTGTGAACTTTGCGAATACATATCTTTCCCTTTTCAACTTTATCCCTTATGTAGTTGAATCTCACACTCAATGTGACGAGTCTTTTGGTGAACACGAGGTTTCTTGAATTGAGCAATTGCACCCTCATTGTCACAAAAGATCTCAAGAGGGTCCTGAATGGAAGGGACTACTCTTAAGTCATCGATGAATTTCTTCATCCATGCAGCTTCCTGAGCTGCCAATGAGGCAGCAATGTACTCTGACTCTGTAGTGGATAATGCAACAACATCCTGTTTTGAACTCTTCCAAGAGACCACACCTCCATTTAACGTGAAGACATAACCGTACTGTGATCGAGAATCATCTCGATCAGTTTGGAAACTTGCGTCCACGTAACCTTTTACAGTGAGTTCCTCCTCACCAGACCCGTATATAAGAAACATATCCTTAGTCCTCCTAAGGTAATTCAATATACTTTTAACCGCAATCCAATGATTGTTTCCTGGGTTATTCTGGTATCTACTTGTCAAGCTAAGAGCGCATGACACATCCGGTCTAGTACATATCATTGCATACATGATTGACCCAATAGCAAATGCGTACGGGACTTTCTTCATTCTCTCTTGTTCATCTTTCGTGGTAGGGCACTGAGATGAACTGAGAAGCGTTCCTCTTTGAATAGGTACCAAACCTTTCTTAGAGTTCTCCATCTTGAACCTTTTCAAGATCTTTTCAATGTATGCACTTTTATTCAAACCTATCAGTTTCTTGGATCTATCCCCGTAGATCCCAATCCCCAAAATGTATTGTTCTTCTCCAAGATCCTTAATGGAGAAGCATTTACTCAGCCAAGTTTTAACACTTTGCATTGCCGGAATATCATTTCCAAATAACAATATATCATCCACATATAGTATAAGGAACATGATAGTGCTCCCACTAGCTTTCTTGTATACACAACCTTCCTCACCATTTTTAATGAAGCCAAATTTCTTGGCGTCCTCATTAAAACGATGATTCCACATTCTAGATGCTTGTTTCAATCCGTAGATTGACTTCTTTAACTTGCATACCTTTTTAGGATATTTCGGATCAAAAAAACCTTCAGGCTGAACCATATAGACATCTTCTTCAATATGTCCATTTAGGAAAGCGGTCTTGACATCCATTTTCCATATTTCATAATCATAATGAGCAGTAATGGCAAGTAATATCCTAATAGACATTAGCATTGCCACAGGAGAAAAAGTTTCATCATAGTCAACCCCTTGAGTTTGAGTGAAACCTTTTGCTACAAGTATAGCTTTATATGTATCCAAGTTTCCATGTATGTCGATTTTCATTTTGAAAAGCCATTTACAATCAACTAGCCTTGAGCCAGTAGGTTGTGCAACAAGTTCCCAAACTTGGTTGTCATACATGGATTGCATCTCAGCGTTCATGGTTTCCTGCTATTTATCTTTATCAATCCTTGATAAAGCATCTTGGTAGTTTGTTGGTTCATCCAAATCAACCACATAGCAACCACCCATGAGAAACTCATATCTCTCAAGAGGATTACTAATCCTACCAGATATGTGAATGTCTTGTATACTTTGATCATCCATTTGATCATTCTCAACATTTTCATGTTGAGTGCTAGTGTCAACTAATTGCGTATCATCTACTTGATCTTGAACCTCTTCAATATCTATCTTCCTTTCACTATTACCTTCCATTAGGAACTTAGTTTCAAGGAATTCAGCCTTTCGAGCAACAAATACATTCTGCTCGGAAGGATCATATAAATAGTATCACATATCATCCTTGGGATATCCTATAAAGATACACTTCGTGGATCGAGCATTCAACTTATTAGGGACGTAACGCTTAGGATAAGCTTCACATCCCCATACCTTTAAGTATGATAGAGATAGAGGTTTTCCAAACCACATCTCATGAGGAGTTCATTCCACTTTCTTGGTTGGGGCCATATTTAGAATATGAGCCGTGGAGCATAGACAATAACCCTAAAATGATAGAGGTAATGAGCTTCTAGCCATCATAGATCGAACCATATCTATTAGGGTTCGGTTCCTCCTATCGGAAACTCCATTAAGTTGGGGTGTTCCCGGAGGAGTGAGTTGCGAGATAATCCCACAACCTTTAAGATGATCTTGGAAAGCATCGCTTAGGTCTTCACCTCCTCTATTGGTACGAAGTACCTTGATTGTCTTGTTGAGTTGATTTTGTACTTCATTTTGATATTCTTTGAATGCTTCAAAAGTTTCGTCCTTGTGCCTTAATAAATAGACATATCCGAAATTACTGAAGTCATCAATGAAAGTGATGAAGTATCTTTCACCTTTCCTAGTCATGGGCTTAAAAGGTCCACATACATCTAAATGTATTAATCCCAGTAAGTCTTTAGCCCTTTCATAGGTCTCTTTGAAAGGTGCTTTAGTCATTTTGCCTTGTAAACAAGATTCACATACATCAAACGAGTCTAGTTCATTTGATTTCAAAAGGCCATTCTTTTGAAGTGTATGCATTCGGTTCTTGTTTATGTGACCAAGGCGGCAATGCCATAAGTAGGAATCACTCAAATCCCTTTTGAGTTTCTTGGTGTTTGCATGGAACATTGAGCTATTGTATGATGTGTCATTATGAACCAATTCATAAATACCATTCAAAGGCGAAGCCTTAAAATAGAACACATTATCTAAAGAAACATGGATATCATCATCAATAAAATTGAAATCAAAACCACATTATCTTAAACGGGAAATAGAAATAATGTTTCGAGTCAAATCAGGAGCATACAAAACATTTTTCAAAACAAGCTCCAACCCAGTTTGTAGCTTTAAAACAAAGTCTCCTTGAGCTTCTACGTGCATCTTTGCACCATTTCCCATGAAGAGACTTGTTGTTCCTGCTGCTTGTTTACTTCTTTTGAACCCTGCAAAGAATTGAAAATATAAGTTCCACATCCTGTGTCTAATACCCATGTATTAGAAGAAGTAATACTAAGCTCAATGTATACCATATATACATTACCTAAGGTTTTCCCTGCATCCCTCTTTTCTTTCAACTCCTTAAGGTAGATCGGGCAGTTGTGTTTCCAGTGACCCATCTCACCGCAACCAAATCACGGATCTTCCTTGGGGTTTGCTTTACCATCAACCTTTTGCTTCTTGTTATTGTTGGTTGGGGTAACCATCTTCCCCTTTCCCTTGCCCTTGCCTTGGTAGGCGGGTTCTTTCCTCTTAGCCACCTTTGGCTTAGAAGTGTTATTGTTTTTGGACCCGCCTTCATTGATCATAAGCACGGGTGAAGCCCTTTTACCCATGCTTGCTTCGGCCGTCTTTAGCATGGCATGCAATTCGCCAATGCTCTTATCCCAACCATTCATGTTATAATTTAACACGAATGTGTCAAACCTTTTTGACAATGAGTTAAGGATAAGGTCCGTGGCTAATTCATTAGGCACGTTGTAATTTAGACGGTTTGCTCGATCAATTAGGCTTTTCATCTTAAGGAAATAAGATGAAACGGATTGGGTGTCATCCATACGACATGCATGAAGAGCTCGAACCACTTCGAAGCGCTCGGCACGAGCTTGTTGAAGGAACATCTCCTTCAATTGTGTGATCATGTCATATGCACTATGATGCTCGAAGTCCTTTTGGAGTTCGGGTATCATAGTCCCAAGCATAAGGAAAGCGACTTGCACCGAATCGGTGCAATACTTATCCCAATAAGCCATGCCTTCCATATCATCCTCGTCGGGTTGATCGGGAATGGGGTCTTCCAACACATACGCCATATCCTCAAGTTTGAGGACAATTCTTAGATTGCGAAACCAATCCATGAAATTCGTATGGTTGAGTTTATCCTTTTCGAGGATTAACCTCAACGATAGGTTGTTAAAGTTGATTGGTGCGTTTGGAATGTTGTTGTTATTGGCGGCCATCTACAAAATTTAACAAAGTTGTTTAAGTATCAATTTTAATTTAACAATCAATACCCTTTAAATCCAATTGATATTTATTAAGTTTTAGAATCCAACGGTAAACTAAATTTCAGTTAGGTGACCTTTATCCCGTTATTTGATATAGCTAGGTAGTCATTATATGACAATTGCAATCCTTTTGCAACTTCTAAGTTATGGGATCATGCAATCCTTTTGCATGGCATATTTATCCCATCAACGCCTATTTGTTCCTCATGCTTCGGTGACCCTAAGTTCATGATTCCCAAATCAAGTCGTCCTACTTGTGTAAACGTGTAAATTTAACATACAAGTGGTTAGGTGACCTTTATCCCACAAGTGTGTGAAATTCACCTTAATCATATTAGTTTGCTCATAACGGTTAGGTGACCTTTATCCCATTATGAGTTCCCTAATATGTTTAAGTGTCACACAATAGGATGGCATTTAACTTGTTTGCCTTGTTAATAAGGGATTTTAAGTTTTCATTATTTCTAGTTTAAGAAAACTTTTATGCCATACACCAACATGCATTTAGTGTATGGTACTTATGAAAAACCATTTTAATGTCTTGTAATTAAGCCAATTACTTGATATAAACCATTTTATATATGTGATCCTTTTCATGTTCTTAATAACCATTTATCAATGTCCTTTTGCCACTTTTAATTTAACTAATTAAATTGTCGTTTTGCATGTCGTTAATAATGTCTAATTTAACCAATTAAATTGTCATTTTGGTTGTTGTTAACTTGTGATTTACTTGAAGCAACCAAACATACAAACACAATAAACAACCATGCATGCAAAACAAATATGTTCACAATCAACCCAATTTGGTAGACATTTGTTTAGCCGAAAACAAATGTCACTTGTAAAGGGGTTATAACACAAAGTAGGAAATTTTAAATCTCCCACTTAATCTTGCAGCCAAATGCTTCTTCTTGTGTTCTTCCAAGTCTTCATCTTGTATCTTCATCTTTTTACAAAATATATCCTAATACATTTTGTCTAGAAAATGAAATACAACCTAATCTATTTTACATACCAAATATAAAATAAATTACATAACTAAAATAATATTATTACAAACCAATTGAATAAATATTATTACAAACCAAATGAATGAATTAAATCAATCAAACATTCAACCATCCAAACACAAGGTCAAGGCTTGATTGTGAACAACAACATACAACAAAATATGACCAAATGGCAAGTTCCAAACCCATTTAGAACCTCCCAATAATTTAGCCAAACCATCTAACCCACCCAAACATATAATTTTTACATTTTACTTTCATGCATGTACATAAAATGCAAAATATATAGTGAGTTTAATAACCATCTCGAAGCATATTTCAACAACTTCGGTTCTAGATACCATTGTTGGGATTTAACAAGTTTCATTATGCTTAAAACCATTTAAGAATCTTTCAAAGCAGAAGCATGTATATTACCATTTGTAACTTGTTAATCTTTAACCATTTAAAGTTAAATCCCAAAAGGATCAAGTTGTGAAACATACTTACAAACTACAAGATAGAAAAGAGATTATACCTTCTCCAAGCTATGTAGTTGATGATGAAGATGATGATGAATGGAGCTCCAAAAGATGAAGCCTCAAGTTGTAATACCCCAAGCTTTTAATACCAAACCTTTGTACTTTAGTTAGGATTTATTAACACTTGAATAGAGCTTTCAAAAACCAAATTATGAACACCCTTTTGTGCTCAAAAACCTACGGCCAGGACAGCAGAAATGGAGAGGTTTTAGTGCAGTTTTTTGATATGTAAATTGCATGTGTAAGTCTCAAAGTGAGTCAAGATGCTTCTATATGGAATTGGGAAAGTATGACCAAGTTTTGAAGTATTTAGCATGCCTACTTACAACTCCAAGGCCACTCCCCTCTTTGTTTATAAAATAATACTTGACATAATTTATAAGCTTGCATATTTTATAAACTTGTTTTGTAAAATTAGATTTTATAAAACAAATTTTATAAACTTACATTTTATAAATTATGTATACATTATTTATAAAACCAATTATATAAAATTCCATATTATTTGTCATGTATACTTTGTTTTATAAAACCAATTTTATAAAATGCAACATGACTTAATTAATTATTTAACCTATAAATAATTAAATCCTTATTATATAAATCATTCCATGATATATATATATATATATATATATATATATATATATATATATATATATATATATATATATATATATATACATATCAAGTGTTATTGTTTTAGAAACCATTTTCTTAAAATCCAAGTGTCGCGTAATTTAATCGACGATCCAATCGTTAAGATCAAATACGAATAAGGTGTCGGTAAGCTTGTTATTGGGTATGACCCGACTTGGATCAAAACATATTAGCCACATTAATTTAATATGTCTCTCGATAATACGAAAAACCTACAATTGCGAGGTATTGACCTCTAATATATCCTTAAAAATGAGCAAATGCATAGCGGAAGATTTCTTTCGTACCTGAGAATAAACATGTTTTAAAAGTGTCAACCAAAAGGTTGGTGAGTTCATAGGTTTATCATAAACAATAAAATTCAGTAATTTTGATAGACCACAAGATTTAAATATGCTTGATACAAATGGGTCCGTATCCTATACCCACCTGTAATGTCCATGTGATTTCTTTTAAATACAGTACACCTATCTCGTGTACGAAACCATTTTTCAAAATTCTTAATAACCATACACATATATCGTGTACAAAAACATAAGCAGGAACACTCATCTGCAAAATCATTCTCTCTATATATAACCTTGTTTGGTAACCGACCTTAACATATAATGCGCATAAAGAATATCCCCAAAACATACATGCATAAAGCAATCAGTATGATAAATACAGAATCATTCCGTCTGTTTAATATATAAACCTCGAAGTACTAAAGCATCCGTAACCCGGATGGGAGGTGTCAGTGCCCGTAGATCTACCTTTAGGATTCGCGTCAATTAGTGACAATTATAATAAAAACTAATTCTTAGGTTACCAAGCTATAATAAATGGGAGAATATTCAGTATAATAACCTACAGAACTTCTCATCTGTATAATAATTCATTCGAGGAATGTTTTTCTTGTGTCTATCTCGTCAAACATTTATAAAAGCATTTCATGTATTCTCAGCCCAAAAATATATATTTGAAAAGCATTTAGTAAAAAGGGAGCAAATGAACTCGCAATATGATATTTTGTAGTAAAAATATGCATACGACGGAACTGAACAATGCAAAGTTGGCCTCGGATTCACGAACCTATATCAAGTATATATATTAACACATTATAATATAAATCAATTAAGTTTATATATTTTGTTATGTATTAAGATCAATTTTCTTATATAAAATTTAATTAATACTTATAATACATTATGATACTTATTTGATATTTAGTTAATGTTATATCAATAATATTAGTTAAAACATAATTTTATGTAATATTAGTATACTTTATGTAATAAATATATTTTTATATATATACATCTTTGATTTTGTAAAATTAATAATTGTAGTATTACTAGATAAAGATAATAATAATAATAATGATAGTAATAATAGTAATTTTAATAAAAAAAATGATAGTTTTACTAATAATGATAAAGTAAAAATGATAGTTTTAGCAAAAATAATTATTTTTAATAATAATAATAATAATAATAATAATAATAATAATAATAATAATAATAATAATAATAATAATAATAATAATAATAATAATAATAATAATAATAATAATAATAATAATAATAATAATAATAGCAATAATAGCAATAATTTTTATAAAATAAGATTAACAATAATAGTGATAATAATAATGATAATAATAATACTAATTTAGTTGTAATAATAATCCTAATGGTAAAAGTAGTAATAATGATAATAAATAATAACATTAATATCTATAATACTTAATAACAATAATACTAGTAATAGTAATAATAATAATAATAATAATAATAATAATAATAATAATAATAATAATAATAATAATAAT
This sequence comes from Rutidosis leptorrhynchoides, assembly GCF_046630445.1. Lineage (NCBI taxonomy): Eukaryota > Viridiplantae > Streptophyta > Magnoliopsida > Asterales > Asteraceae > Rutidosis > Rutidosis leptorrhynchoides. The sequence continues at coordinate 204,572,167 of NC_092336.1, read as the reverse complement.
AATAATAATAATAATAATAATAATAATAATAATAATAATAATAATAATAATAATAATAATAATAAGACTACCTTTCAAAACAAGCTTTTAAAAAGAATTTCCACAGGGGCTTGAACACACAACCTCTCGCTCAACGACAACACCCTTAACCAACTAACTGTTCGACTGTTTTTTAGTCAATCCCCATGTTTAATTATTTTACCCTGTTGTTGTCGGGTTTTCGTGATTTAACCCGAGTAGAAAGCCCAAACAGCCCAGCGAGCATTAGCAATTTAGATGACCGAGTTAGGCTTAAGTAGTTGGGCTGCTACAGTAATATGCACCAATATAATAAAAAAAATATATAATTTGTTGTAGCCTGGGATCGAACTCACAACCAACCGTGAACCAACCAACACCCTGAACCATTGAACCGTTGTTACTTTCTTGTATTGGTTCACGCGTTTAAACATTTACCATGTACAAAACTGTTAGCTTTTCCTCTTAAACTAAAACCCAAATGAAACTCACTGTAAAATAACGATTAATATTCACAGCGAATTAACAAAACACGATATCACGCTCTAATTGAAATGAAACAGAACTGTTTGAATTAAAAGATTAAGATTAAATCAGGTTGTACCATGGTAGTTTGTGTTGGTGATATATTGAGTTGTTATGGGTCAAGATCAGGAAAAAAAGATACGATTATCAACGATTAGAAAAATTAGTGGTAGCGAGCAGCGAACAATAAGCAAACTATTAGGAATTCAGTAGGCCCTAACAAGACAGGTGATTCATCAAACCACCAAACTTCCATCGAATTCCTAATAAGTGGTATCAGAGATTTAAGGTTCGAAGACGGGCACGATGGCGACTTGAAAGCAAGGTGTTCGATATGTTTGATGATTCGAGTCTTCATCAAGGTTAGATTAAACGATAGGGTTGTGTGTCTTGCAACTTGTGTCGAGAGATCGAAGATTTGTTGCTGAAGACAAAGAAGAGATTTTCGGGAAGATCCGGGTATCGGATCTAAGTTATCATTCCTTGCGGTACCGTTCGAGAGAATGATGTCCTTTTCAAAATTCGGATTCCACTGCGCAGCTGGAGAAGAAAACTACTACGGGTTCGTTATCTATTGGATCGGCTTGAAATTTTTACCGACGGTACTGGAGTCATAGATCTAGTAGCTGTAAAAATTTGAGGAAGATCGGACTTTTGGATTTCAAGATATGATTTTTCGAATGCTTCTGTTCAAGGTTTAGTTACAGAGCTGTTAAAGGAGAAAAATTTCTACGGGTTCTTTATGAAATGCCCCGTTCATATCGATTATAAACGTTACATAATAATTGGTTCCAGTTTTTCGAACAACGTTTCGTACGATTAGAAAACTTGTACTTTACGTTTTGTGTATTGTACCTTTATAAAAAACAAGACTCAAATCAATGAAAAACTATCCCACTCAAAGTGTAACTTAATCATTTGAGTGTTTTGGTCATTTGCTTCTATAAATCAACTTCTCGTTGTTTATTAAAATATATTTAATAATACATTTAAAACATTACTTAAATCATAACGTTTTATAAATAGGTTAATATTACATTTTAAAATATATATATATATTTATATTTATATATATATATATATATATATATATATATATATATATATATATATATATATATATATATATATATATAATTAAAATATTTATTTAATATTTAGTTTTTCAAATCTAATTATATAATTTAAAAATCGTTTTAAATAATAGGAGATATGATATCATATCACATTTGTATTTTTGAAACAATATATATATATATATATATATATATATATATATATATATATATATATATATATATATATATATATATATATATATATATATATATATATATATATATAATGTTTAAATTAATTTCTTCTAATTTTATAAACATGACAAATTACTTTTTATAAACAAATAGTTTTAATAATTCAATTCTTGCAAACGTTTTCTAAATTAAATAAATATTATATATTTTTGGTTTTCCAAAACAAATCATTTTATTGAAAGTCTATAATAACAGTTTATATCATAAAATGTTTTTATTTAAGAAAGTAAAATCATATAAAACTCTTAACGATTTTCGGTTTATAAATTATAGTTCGTTCGTCAAAAGAGTTTACCTTATCGACACCATTAACTCAATTATTTACACTACATGGTTAAATATTATGAAAGCTAAATAATTAATTTTACAAGAGTCACAAGGAAATTATTGTAAAGCACGAATTGGAAATCAACAGGAATCTCCACTATCCCTTGTCTAGTTCCTGTTATTTGACACTTTGTTCTTATTTGCAAAATCACTTTACCAATTATTCTGAATATTAATAAAAGGGAAAGATTTGTTAAATCATAGTGGACCTCACAATAGAGACCCATACTCATATCACAATGTATCTGATAATTCAATCATTTAATATTATCTTCTAATTCCATCGATAAACATATTGAAACAAACATGTTCATGTAAAGTATTATACATTTAATACTTTTTTTAACATTTTCAAGTTATAATATATATATATATATATATATATATATATATATATATATATATATATATATATATATATATATATATATATATATATATATATATATAATCAAGAGGGAAGCACTTTTTGGGGGGGAAGTGGGGGGAAGTAATTTTTTTTCATTTTTTTAAAAAACTTTGTTCACGAACATTATAGATTAGATGAAAATATGAACATTTAAAAAAGACACTTTGTGATGAATGTCATTATTTTGGCGGGAAAATGCTCGAAGAAAAAAATAAAAACATTCAATGCATTGAATGTTTTGCTGTTGAGTTTTTTTTAAGGGGTTAGAAATGAGGGTTTAGAAATTAGTGTTTAGAAATTAGGGGGTTATAAATTAGGGTTTAGCTATTAGGGTTTAGAAATTAGGGTTTTGGGTTTAGAAATTAGGGTTTAGGGTTTAAAAATTAGGGTTTAGATTGAATATTTTAACACGAACGGTTTAGAGTTTAGGGTTTAGGGTTTTGGGTTTTGGGTTTTTGGTTTTCGGGTTTACTCCGTAAACCCTCAACCCAAAACCTAAACCCTAAACTCTAAATCGGGCTAAATTTGAAAAAAACACTTCACAAAAGATGAAAACAAAACGATGCAAATAAACTCAGTAGCAAAACATTCAATGTATTGAATGTTTTAATTTTTTTATTCGAGCGTTTTCCCGCCAAAATAATGACATTTATCACAAAGTGTCTTTTTTAAATGTTCATATTTTCATCTAATCTATAATGTTCGTGAACAAAGTTTTTGCAAAAAACCAAAAAATGAAAAATAATAATTTGCTTCCCCCTTCCCCCCTAAAAAGTGCTTCCCTCTTGATTATGACCATATATATATATATATATATATATATATATATATATATATATATATATATATATATATATATATATATATATATATATATATATATATATATATATATATATATATATATATATATATATATATATATATATAATCATATCCATTTATATAATGGTTCGTCAATTGTCGAAATTTGGTCGAGGTTAAATGAATGTATGAACACAGTTTAAATTTTTTGAGATTTAACTTAACAAACTTTGCTTATTGTGTCAGAATAATATAAAGATAAAGTTTAAATTTGGTCAGAAATTTCCGGGTTGTCACAATACCTACCCGTTAAAGAAATTTCATCCCGAAATTTGATTGGGATCGTCATGGCTGACAATAAGTATGTTTTCATGATGCATACGAGCTGGAAATTAGAGTTTTATCATCAGTAAGTAATATGGATAAAACAATTTGATTTTGTGAAGAGTACGAGTGAAGTTATCACAAAAGAGTGAAATGAGTAAATGCAGGTTCGTCTTAACCGGTGACGTAGTCATGGTTGAATTCCGGAATTCAAGGGATTTAGAGAAAATCTTCGTAATAAGATTTGATTCTTTGATAATTAAGGAAATTAAGATCCTCTTTGATTAATTGCGATAATCTGTCTTGATTGCTCTATCTGATATTTCACTATTAATCCACCCTCTTCCGTTCCATTATTTTCATCACCCCTACATCTTCTTCCTCATTTCATACTTTTAAAAGGTTGTGAAAATGCTTCATCCAGTTCTGATCCTTGATATTTTTCTGTCTATCGTATCTATCATTCTTCTTTTTCATCTGCCACCAGAGGAATCTATCTTCTTCTATTATTACCTTGGGGTTATGGTGTTCTTAATTCTCCCGTGCCTTTATGTTGCAATATGTATTGATATGCACGGTTTGTAATTTATGTGTTGTTATTGTGCTTTATATTTTCCTTTTAAGAGTTCCATGCTTTTGTCTCCTCTTCCTGACTTCAAGTCAAGTGAATAATTGGCCATAATTCATAGATATGAATTTTGGTATGAACATAGTTAATGTTCTAAGAAAGAATTTGAAAAAAAAACACGATCTTGATTAGTCAAATTACCAGAAATCACAGGAAAAGGTAGAACTATCAAGAAGTATGTTCTTGATATGTTTAGAGAGTACGTATAATGTAAGAGTCGTGTAACATGACACATGATGATGTTATGGTCTGTGAATCATCATGTTCCATTAGAAACTCAGCATGACTTACTGTAATATAATCACGTTGATGAAGTGTCATTATATTATACTAACTCATGCTTCAATTCCCAACACTACTTCAAAAACAGGCATACTTTAAACTCGAAGGTTTCAGAATTTTGAAACTAAAGCTGTTTCTTTTATGATGTAATACAGATAGCGTGAAGAGGTAAATAATTTCGGATCATAATAGTTATTGAAGATATCTTCAGAAATATCGAAGATATTTATAATGAAAGATATGATAATATCTTAGAATATCTAAGATCAGAGGATGATGAAGAATATTTTTCGCAAGGGTTTAGAGTAAGGAGCAAGGTATTCGCTAAGGGCTTTAGCAGATACTGAATCATTTGGATTCTTTGAAGGTAGATTTAGTCTTTGTGATTTGTCCACAGCCTCCTTCACGATTTGCTCAATCCGTTTTCCAGTGCCAAACCTTCTCTTTTTCTGAGCTTTGCCAACACCCTATTCTTTATCATCAAACTTTTGACAGTTACGGTTGTCTATAGTTTCTTGTAGCGACCCGACAAAATCGTCATTGACGGCGCCGTCTACTTAGGTCCCGTTACGTGGTCATAAGTCTTTAAAACAACGTTTGACCAAAAGATATGTCGCATTCATTTCAAATGTAAAGATTGTTCAAAGTTTACAAGAATAGTTCCACCACAAGTTACGTTACAAAGTTATAAGTACAAATGAAACTTATACGACACAATTTAAAAGTAGCCAAAAGACGCTCCATGTATGCATATATACTCGACATCCAATGCAAGTATCAAAATAAAGAGCGGAAGCATGTATCATGTATCGTTCAAGGACCTGAGAAAAACATAGAAATCTGTCAACGAAAACGTTGGTGAAATCATAGGTTTAAGTAAGTAAGTACAAGTGAACCACAATATTTGCAACAATGAGATAATAGTAATACATTCCAAAAGTTTGTTTCACGAGCACCCAATTATCAATGCTTAACATTCCTTCCATAGAACCCCATCACAATAGTGTTAGAACATACACTGTTTCTCGAAAATACATTTCATTCGTAAACGGTAGCGAACCGTTTGAATGAGGGTTTGTCAAACCCATATGGCCATATAACATAAGTTCTCGCTTACACCCGGCAAGTGTAACTAATGATAATCGAATTGAGGATTTTTGTTCAAACTCGTATGTAGAATGTTTGTTTTCCCGTACTTGTGTTCACTTAGTAAAAAGAAACGTTTATGTTTTCTCATCCCAAATGTAAGTGCAAAAGAGTAAAAGTGGGACTATGATCTCACCTTGAGCGGAAGAGTAAATAAGTATTTCGACAAGTAACGTGTGCAAAGAACAATGCTAGTCTTGACCTAAACAAATAGGTCGTATCAATAACGGTAAACACGATAGGTCAAAGATGTTCAATTAGTCCTACGGCTCGTTACGACTCGATTATGTAGCATGTGAAATCAAATTGTCAAGTTTCATGCAAGATACAAGTATAGAAACAAGTTAGGAAGGTTGCATAATCATTTGGTTAAGTTTGACAAAAAGTCAAACTTTGGTCGGTCAAAGTCAACGAAAAAGTCAACACGTTCGGGTCGGGTCCTGAACTATTTTTCTGAGGTTTTTAATCATGTATGAGCATGTTAGAACAAGTTACATGTGAATCGGAGGTCCATAGCATAGCAAACATTTTCCGTAAAATCACCAGCGAAGACAGAGCCTGCCAGTGTATCTGGACGGCGTCCAGATTGTCTGGACGGCGTCCAGCTTTGAAGACTGGGACGGCGTCCAAGTATCTGGACGGCGTCCAGCCTTGAAATCTGGGACGGCGTCCAAGGGTCTGGACGGCGTCCAGATTGGTATTCAAGTCTGATGCAGAAACCTTCTAAGTGCACGAACCAAAAACCAAATAAACACAATTTATGATCCGCAAACAATCAAGTCAAGTATTTTATACCGTCGGGAAGGTAATTTGACGAGGAAGACAACTAAACACATTTCATCAATCAATCCACCTATTATAACAACCAAAACCGCATCTAATGCTCAACATTAATCGCATACAAGTTCATAAATGCAATTCAATGATTCGGGCAACCAATTTACATGAATGATATGCCGTTTCGAAGGTAATCAAGCATACAATCCAACTAAACACTTACCAACAATAATCCATGGCATTCAATGCATCAAAAGTCCATTTCAAGTTCATCAAACCCTAACCCAAATTCACCAAAATCATAAATCAAGTTCATGAACTTTTCTTAAGCAACCTACACATCAAATTGAAGCTAGTGATACTAGGAACACAATTAGAACATGAACTTTTAATATCTAACAACGTATGATCATCCAAAACTCAAGAACAACACACCAAAATTCAAGTTCATGCTAGTTACTTCAAAACAACAAGATCGAGCATACAATTCATATATTCATGTTAGACTTGAGCCATAGACACTAATTAACACTTTTATAAGTCAAGAACACTAAGATTATGAAATTTAGAGTTTTTAGAAAGTTACCCAATCGAGAAGAAATTAGTATCAAAACGTAGAGAATGAAGAGAGGATTCCAAATATGTAATTTGTTTTGATGTTAGCCTCCAAAATCGGATTTAGATGATGAATTAAGGATTGAATGTTGAGAGGATTTGGAAGTAGTAAAAGATGAGGATGAGAATGAATGGGTGAAAGGGGTTTGACCCTTTGACCTAGTCAAGGGTTTGATCCCTTGTCAAGTTTAGTCCCTCAACTTTCGTTCGGGTGTGTGAATTACCTAAACGAGATAATTTAAAACGCGTATTAACGGGAGATGTTATAAACATATAACGGAGTTTAAATTAGTATAACGGAAAAATAAATTGAAAAAGGCGGGATGTTACATTACCTACTCCTTAAAAGAAATTTCGTCCCGAAATTTAAGTAGGCGTAGTAGTCGTTGTTTCTTCCTCGAGATCTTGCGTTTCCGAATTTACGAATAGATGAGGATACTTCCTTTGCATTTGATCTTGTCTTTCCCAAGTAAACTAGGGTCCCCTTTTGGCGTTCCAACGGACTTTAACAATCGGGATTAGGCTTTGTTTCAATGTCTTGACGGAGGTGTCCACAATTTCAACCGGTTCCTCCACAAAATGAAGTTTGTCATCAATAGTAAGTTCCTCGAGAGGGATGACGATATCGGGTTCTGCAAGACACTTTTTCAAGTTAGATACATGGAAGGTAGGATGAACGGAGTTCAATTGAGGCGGAAGATCTAAACGATAAGCAACGGTTCCAATACGCTCCAAGATTTCGAAAGGACCAATATACCGCGGATTTAGCTTCCCGCGTTTCCCAAAACGGATTACACCCTTCCAAAGTGCGACTTTTAACATGACGCGGTCACCGACTTGAAATTCAAGGTCGTTGCGTCTTTTGTCGGTATAGCACTTTTGACGACTCCGGGCCGTCCGAAGCCTATCTCTGATTTGAACGATCTTCTCGGTGGTTTCGTGAATGAGTTCGGGTCCGGTGATTTGTACGTCGCCTACTTCAGCCCAACAAAGAGGTGAACGACATTTTCAGCCATATAGCGCTTCAAAAGGTGCGACTTTAATACTCGCGTGATAACTATTGTTGTAAGAGAACTCGGCGAGAGGTAAGTGCTTGTCCCAAGCTTTTCCGAAATCAACCACGCAAGCTCGTAACATGTCCTCTAAGGTTTGAATTGTACGTTCGCTTTGTCCATCGATTTGAGGATGATATGTTGTGCTCATGTCTAAACGCGTTCCCAACGCTTCTTGCAATGTACGCCAAAATCTAGAAACGAAACGGCCATCTCGGTCGGAGATAATCGATAAAGGTACACCGTGTCGGGCTACGATCTCCTTAATGTAAAGTTGTGCAAGTTTCTCCATTTTGTCTGTTTCTTTCATGGCAAGGAAGTGTGCGGATTTGGTGAGACGGTCAACAATAACCCAAATGGTATCATAACCGCCCGTCATTTTTGGTATCTTGGTGATAAAATCCATCGTTATCCTTTCCCACTTCCATTGCGGGATCTCGGGTTGTTGAAGTAGTCCGGACGGTCTTTGGTGTTCGGCTTTGACTTTGGAACATGTCAAACACTTGGAAACATAAGTAGCTACGTCCCTTTTGATGTTCGGCCACCAATATAGTTGTTTAAGGTCGTGGTACATCTTATTGGCACTGGGGTGAATCGAGTATCGTGACTTATGGGCTTCATCTAAAATAAGGCTTCGTAGGTCCCCATAACTAGGCACCTAAATCCTTCCGGTGTAATATCGGAGTCCGGTCTCCCTAATTTCGAATCGAGAGACGAGAATGTTCAAGAGCTCGTGTGAAAGGTTTTCATCCTTGAGAGCCTCATCTTGGGCTACCCGAATTTGGCTATTAAGGTTTGTGTGGATGGTGATGTTTAAGGATCGGACACGAAGAGGCACCGCTCTTTCTTTTCGACTTAAGGCATCGGCTACTACATTTTCCTTCCCGGGATGGTAACGAAGCTCGCAATCGTAATCGTTTAAGGTTTCAATCCACCTTCGTTGTCTCATGTTTAGTTGCTTTTGATCGAAGATGTGTTGAAGGCTTTTGTGATCGGTGAAGATAGTACTCTTGGTTCCATAAAGATAGTGTCTCCACATTTTAAGTGCAAAGACAACGGCTCCGAGTTCGAGATCATGAGTCGTGTAATTCCGTTCATGAATTTTTAGTTGTCGAGAAGCATAAGCAATGACTTTCGTTCGTTGCATCAATACACACCCAAAACCATGTTTCGAGGCATCGCAATATACAACAAAGTCATCATTGCCTTCGGAAAGTGACAATATAGGAGCGGTGGTTAGCTTCGTTTTCAAGATTTGGAACGCAAATTCTTGCTCGGTCGCCCAAATGAATTTCTTTCCCTTGTGAGTTAATGCGGTTAGAGGACGTGCAACCAAAGAGAAGTTTTCGATGAATCGACGATAGTACCCGGCGAGACCCAAGAATTGACGAATGTGAGTAGGAGTAGTAGGAGTCTCCCATTTACTAATGGCTTCGATTTTTGTGGGATCGACTTTAATACCTTGATCACTTACAACATGACCAAGAAATTGAACTTCCTTCAACCAAAATTTACACTTGGAGAATTTGGCATAAAGTCGTTCTTGTCTCAAGAGTTCAAGCACAAGTCGGAGGTGTTCCTCGTGTTCTTCTTCGCTTTTTAAATAGACTAAAATATCATCGATGAACACGATAACGAATTTGTCAAGATACGGTTTGCACACGCGGTTCATAAGATCCATGAACACCGCCGGTGCGTTAGTGAGACCAAATGGCATGACAAGGAATTCATAACTACCATAACTAGTCCAGAAAGCGGTTTTGGAGACATCTTCCCCCTTAACCCTTAATTGATGATAAACCGAGCGGAGATCGATTTTTGAATATACACAAGACCCTTGTAGTTGATCAAAGAGGTCATCGATGCGAGGAAGAGGATATCGGTTCTTAACCGTCAATTTATTTAGTTCACGATAATCAATGCACATTCGTAGGGATCCGTCTTTCTTTTTAACAAACAAAATCGGAGCGCCCCATGGTGAATGGCTAGGTTGGATAAAACCACGGTCAAGTAGTTCTTGGATTTAACTTTGCAATTCTTGCATTTCGGATGGAGCAAGTCTATACGGTGCACGTGCGACGGGTGCGGCTCCCGAAATAAGATCGATTTGGAATTCTACCGGTCGATGAGGTGGAAGACCCGGTGATAATGCTAAAAACGAACATATATTTCATAGCATTATTCCTCAACAAAGACAAGCTTTTAGTTGCAATTGTTCTATTTACAAGTGATATTCGTTTAAATATTAAAAGGTGAAGACAAAAGACAGATTCGACGAATTGAAGACGCAAACGACCAAAAAGCTCAAAAGTACAAAAGACAATCAAAGAGGTTCCAATTATTGATAAGAAACGTCTCGAAATTACAAGAGTACAAGATTCAAAACGCAAAGTACAAGATATTAAATTGTACGCAAGGACGTTCGAAAATCCGGAACCAGGACCAGAGTCAACTCTCAACGCTCGATGCAACGGACTAAAAATTACAAGTCAACTATGCACATAAATATAATATAATATTTAAATAATTCTTATAATTATTTATATATTATATTAATATTTAAAACCGTCGGCAAGAAAGACTCCAAAAGGGACTGAGCTGTAATTTCAAACTCCGCGACTCGCGGAGTTTGAAGGCAAAAATGCCGCGAGTCGCGGAGCCCCAAAGTTTCAAAATCCCTATAAAAGCAAACGAATTCTGATCGCAAAAATTAAAATATATCCATCCATCTCTCTATCTATATCGTAAAATATATATATATATATATATTTATAATTTATATTTTAATTATAATTCTAATAATAAGGGTATGTTAGCGAATGTTGTAAGGGTGTAAGTCGAAATTCTGTCCGTGTAACGCTACGCTATTTTTAATCATTGTAAGTTATGTTCAACCTTTTTATATTAATGTCTCGTAGCTAAGTTATTATTATGCTTATTTAATCCGAAGTAATCATGATGTTGGGCTAATTACTAAAATTGGGTAATTGGGCTTTGTACCATAATTGGGGTTTGGATAAAAGAACGACACTTGTGGAAATTAGACTATGGGCTATTAATGGGTTTTATATTAACTAAACAATACCTTGTTAATTTAATATACAAACTTATAATTCGACGTATTTATATATAACCACATACGCTTGACTGGGTACGGTGGGCGGGATATCTATAAATACCAATAATTATTCATTTTACCGGATACAGAACTGGATTAATAGTTAATAGACTTGTTGAAATAGGGGTGAATTACATTCAAGGGTAATTGGTGTAATTGTTAACAAAGTAGTAAAACCTTGGTTTACACGCAGTCGATAACCTGGTGTATTCATTAAACAAAGTATTAAAACCTTGTTACAATTCGAATCCCCAATTAGTTGGAATATTTGACTTCGAGAATAAGAATAATTTGACGAAGGCTTTCGCTCTTTATATTTATGACTGATGGACTATTATGGACAAATCCGTATGGACATATTAAATAATCCAGGACAAAGGACAATTAACCCATGGGCTTAAAATGAACACGTCAAACATCATGATTACGGAAGTTTAAATAAGCATAATTCTTTTATTTCATATTTAATTTCCTTTATTTTATATTTAATTGCACTTCTAATTATCGCATTTTTATTTATTGTTATTGTATTTAATTGCACTTTTAATTATCGTACTTTTTAATTATCGCAAGTTTATTTTATCGCACTTTTATTATTCGCAATTTCATTATCGTTATTTACTTTATGCTTTAATTTAAGTCTTGTATTTATTTTTAATATTTTACATTTAGTTTTAACTGCGACTAAAGTTTTAAAATCGACAAACCGGTCATTAAACGGTAAAAACCCCCTTTATAATAATAATATTACTTATATATATATTTGTATTTTTATAAAAGTAAACTAATATAGCGTTAAGCTTTGTTTAAAAAGATTCCCTGTGGAACGAACCGGACTTACTAAAAACTACACTACTGTATGATTAGGTACACTGCCTATAAGTGTTGTAGCAAGGTTTAAGTATATCCATTCTCTAAATAAATAAATATCTTGTGTAAAATTGTATCGTATTTAATAGTATTTCCTGAAAAATTTAATAGCTATTTCGTATACACCTCGCGAAACATCAAGTTATTTTTGGCGCCGCTGCCGGGGAACTCTTAAACGCCGGAAGCGCAACGCTAATATATAAAAAAAAAAGATTTTTAGTTTACTTTTATTAAAATTCGTTTTTATAAAAATACGTTTTAAATATTAGAAAATATAAAAAAGAAAAATAAAAATATAAATATTTTTAAGATTTTGTTAAATATTTAAGTTTTATAAAGTATCTTTAGTTTATAAAAATATAAGTTTTATTTAAATTATTTTATAAATATATTTTATAAATATAAAAAACCGAAAAAAATAATATAAATATATATAAATTTACTTTTTTTTTATTGTTATAAAGTATTTTATTTTTATCTTTGTTATTAAAGATAAGTTTTATTTAAATTATATAAAAAAAAATTTAGATTATATAAACAGAAAATATAAAAACAGAAAATAAAAAATAAAAAAAAATAAAAAGAAAAACGCGTCGAATTTTAAACCTGTCAGTTGAATTTTGGAACCCCGCGAGTCGCGGGGTTTGATGCTTTGAATACCGCAAGTCGCGGAGTTTCTCTAACACACGGACAGAAGCCCTAATCAGGCATTAATTACGGAGTATTATTAATTATTATTAATTAATTTGTATTAGGGTTAAATATTTAATTAATTTAGTATTTAATTTAAGTTTTAATTAATTTATATATTTAGTTTATTAAGTTTAATTAAATTGGAAAATTAATAGTTTTAATAAATAAATAATATTTTTATAAAAATTGTACTTTTTACAACTTTTTGTATATTTTTTTTTATTTTATCCCCTTTTAATCGTTTTAGCGTAATATTTGTATTTTTAGCTCATATTTAGTTTTAAACTTAGTTTTTGCCATAGTTATTTTTTACTTCTAGATTTTTTGGCTTTGCCGTAGAATTCCTTAAGTGCTTTTTCTTTAGACTAAGATTTAAGTGCTTTAGAACTTTGCGACACCTTTTTAAGTTTTAGTTTCTTTTTAAGTGATTTCCATTTGGGATATAGTTTTTCCTGTAAGCTTTAATATTTTTAGACGACTTTTACCTATGTATCAATTATCATTCCAATTAGTAATCTCAATTTGCGATTATAATTTTAAGTTAGGTGTAGTAATAAGGTTAGGTTAGTCAAGTATTTTTAAGTTTTATAAGTTTCTTTTATTTTTCCGTCACCTTTTATTTTTCAACCATTTTTCTTTTTCGACCTTTTTCGATGAACTCTTTTTCTTTCTTATTTCTCGCTATTCTAGTTTTAGGACATAGATTTTTATTCTACTTCTTATCTAAATTTCTTAAAATTACGAAAATTTATTTTAAAGTGGTTAAATTGATAGACATCAAAATTTTCTGGTTCGTAGTAATAGTTGGATTTGTACGTGGACCGGGTTATTGGAGCCAAACAGTCCTCAATTATATTGAGACCAAACGAATCCTGCCCCTCTGCTGCATCTTTTGGCTATTCAAAACGTGGGCAAAATCAGAAAAGTCTATTGATTGGATAACTTATTATAATTTTTCTTTCCTTTTTAAAAACTAATAGGATATTCAGTGAATGCACCGAGCAAGACGTTCACCACCTTTTGTACGTTCACCACCTGTAACTAGATCAAGACATTTAGTAAATATTACCGCCGTTGATTTTTCTTTAGAATCGTCATCCAGTCGACCAAGTACTTCAGTTCAAATTTCCGATAATCCATTTTTTGAACCCGACCTCACAATTGAGAATCCGGAGAATATACAGGGACGGTTCGTAGATCCTGAACCACTAAACTTTCCTCCGGAACCACCAATCATTCAAACAGAGATTGTTGAGGAACGAACCATTAAATCAGAATCCTCTAGTGATTCCGATTCAACAAATTCAATTATGGAGAATCTGGAACCTTTAAGTATGGAAGACCGAATGAGAGCTAAATGCACTGGCCAAGGTCACGCAATTACTCATCCAGACATTAATGCGCCAGATTATGAAATCAAAGGACAAATTCTACACATGGTGACTAATCAATGCCAATTTAGTGGTGCGCCGAAGGAAGATCCAAATGCACATCTACGTACCTTTAATAGGATCTGCACACTATTTAAAATCCGAGAAGTGGAGGATGAACAGATATATCTCATGTTATTTCCCTGGACTTTAAAGGGAGAAGCCAAAGATTGGTTGGAATCGTTACCTGAAGGGGCGATTGATACATGGGATGTTTTAGTTGAAAAATTTCTTAAACAATTCTTTCCTGCATCTAAAGCCGTAAGACTTCAAGCAGAAATTGTTACGTTCACACAGAAACAGAATGAAACTCTATATGAGGCGTGGACAAGATATGGAAAGTTATTAAGAGGATGTCCGCAACATGGTTTAGACACCTGTCAAATAGTACAAATATTCTACCAAGGATGCGACATCACTACAAGGAAAGACATAGATATAGCAGCTGGTGGTTCTATTATGAAGAAAACCGAAACTGATGCTTACAAAATTATTGATAACACTGCTTCCCACTCACATGAGTGGCACCAAGAAAAAGATATCGTTAGATCATCTAAAGCAGCTAGAGCCGATTCTAGCCATGACTTAGATTCCATTTCCGCAAAGATAGATGCTGTGGAGAGACGAATGGAAAAGATGACTAAAGATATTCACTCAATACGAATTAGTTGTGAGCAGTGTGGAGGACCACATTTGACAAAAGATTGTCTCAGTATTGAATTAACAATGGAACAAAGAGAGAATATTTCATACATAAACCAAAGGCCTGGAAATAATTATCAGAATAATTATCAACCGCCAAGACCTATTTACAATCAAAACCAGAATTATAACCGAAATATTCCATACAACAACCAACAAGGTCCTAGCAATCAACAAGTATCCAATAATACTTACAATCAGCAAAGACCTAATTTTCAAAACAAACCACCACAACAAACCGATGATAAAAAGCCGAATTTAGAAGATATGATGACGAAGCTAGTTGAAACTCAAACGCAGTTTTTCACATCCCAGAAACAAACCAATGAACAAAATGCTCAAGTATTTAGAAATCAACAAGCTTCTATTCAAAATCTGGAACAAGAAGTAAGTAACCTAGCAATGTTAATAGGTGAAAGAAAACCGGGAAGTCTACCTAGTGATACAAATGCTAACCCCCGGAATGAAACAGCTAAAGCCATTACCACAAGAAGTGGTACAACACTTAAACCACCTGAAATACCTGTAACTTCTGATGAAGCTATTCCTACTACACAAGAACCACAACCTAATCAAGATAAGGAAAAAGAACCGGTAGTTGAAAAGGTTAATGAAGATAACACAGTTAAGGCTAAACCTTATGTTAAACCATACCAACCACCACTTCCTTATCCGAGTAAAATGAAGAAAGAGAAACTTGAAGCCGAGCAATCCAAATTCTTGGATATGTTTAAACAGATAAATGTAAATCTTCCTTTCATTGATGTGATTTTAGGAATGCCTAGATATGCTAAATTCTTGAAAGAACTAATCTCAAATAGAAAGAAAATGGAAGAACCCTCGGCTGTTACTATGAATGCTAATTGTTCAGCAGTGCTGTTGAATAAGATACCAGAAAAACTATCTGATCCAGGAAGTTTCACAATTCCATGTTTTCTGGGTAGTCTTAGTTCAATAGAAGCATTGGCAGATTTAGGTGCTAGTATAAATCTAATGCCGTATTCACTATACGCTAAACTAGACCTTGGAGAATTGAAACCAACCAGAATAAGCATACAACTAGCCGATAGATCAATAAAATATCCTAGAGGGATAATGGAGAACATGCTAGTTAAAGTTGGTACTTTAGTATTTCCAGTAGATTTTGTTGTTTTGGACATGGAAGAAGATTCTCAAGTTCCTCTCATATTAGGAAGACCATTTTTAAACACGGCTAAAGCAATGATAGATGTGTTCGGTAAGAAACTGACCCTAAGTATAAAGGATGAGAGTGTTAACTTTTCAGTTGATAGAGCAATGCAACAACCACAATCTGCAGATGATACATGTTATTATATTCAAACTATAGATGCACATGCAGAATTATTAGAAGAATTTCCAGAATTACAAGGAACAGGAGAATGTTCTTTAGGAGAAGGTAATGAACCAATTGATGAAGCTGAAATGTTAGCTACACTTATAGCTAATGGATATGAACCAACAACAGAAGAAATTCAAATGCTAAAAGAAGAAGACAGATATCGATACAAATCATCGATAGAAGAACCTCCGAAATTAGAGTTAAAGACACTTCCAAACCATTTGGAATACGCTTATTTACATGGTGAATCTGAATTACCTGTAATAATATCGTCTTCTCTTTCTAAAAATGAGAAATCACAACTCATTTCTGTGTTGAAATCTCATAAACCAGCCATTGCATGGAAGATTCATGATATTAAAGGAATAAGTCCTTCGTATTGCACACATAAAATCCTTATGGAAGAAGGTCATAAAACGTATGTGCAACGCCAACGAAGACTAAATCTTAATATGCAAGATGTAGTTAAGAAAGAGATTATTAAACTGCTAGATGCAGGTTTAATTTATCCAATTTCTGATAGTCCATGGGTAAGCCCAGTTCAATGCGTGCCTAAGAAGGGTGGCATGACTGTCATTACAAATGAGAAAAATGAGCTTATTCCTACTAGGACTGTAACAGGATGGATTGTGTGTATTGATTATAGAAAATTAAATGACGCCACCAGAAAAGATCACTTTCCCTTACCTTTCATAGATCAAATGTTGGAAAGATTAGCCGGAAATAGTTACTATTGTTTTCTAGATGGATTTTCCGGAAATTTTCAAATTCCAATAGCACCCGAAGATCAAGAGAAAACCACATTCACGTGCCCTTATGGTACTTTTGCTTACAAACGCATGCCATTTGGACTTTGCAACGCCCCAGCAACCTTTCAAAGGTGTATGATGGCGATTTTTCACGACATGATAGAAGAATGCATGGAAGTATTCATGGATGACTTTTCAGTCTTCGGTGATACATTTGAATCATGTCTAGTTAATCTGGAACGAATGCTTATTAGATGCGAACAATCAAATCTAGTACTTAATTGGGAGAAATGCCATTTCATGGTTAAAGAAGGCATCGTTCTTGGTCATAAAATTTCAAAAGAAGGAATTGAAGTGGATAGAGCTAAAGTAGATGTAATTGCTAAACTTCCACATCCCACCAATGTTAGAGGAGTTAGGAGTTTTCTAGGGCATGCCGGTTTTTACCGACGTTTCATAAAAGATTTTTCTAAAATTGCCACTCCTATGAATAAACTCCTAGAAAAAGATGCTCCATTCATCTTTTCAGATGAGTGTATCAAATCTTTTAATATTCTTAAAGAAAAACTCACTAATGCGCCGATCATGATAACACCAAATTGGAATCTACCATTTGAACTAATGTGCGATGCAAGTGATTTTGCAATGGAAGCCGTTTTAGGACAAAGGATTGAAAAACGATTTCAACCTATATATTATGCTAGTAAGACATTACAAGGAGCACAAACGAACTATACAACTACTGAAAAAGAACTCCTTGCTATTGTCTTTGCTTTTGACAAATTTCGATCATATCTCGTTCTAGCAAAAACGGTGGTCTATACCTACCATTCTGCTCTTAGATACCTATTTTCGAAACAAGATGCTAAACCAAGATTAATCCGTTGGATCTTACTCTTACAAGAGTTTGATATTGAAATCCGAGATAAAAGAGGAGCAGAAAATCTCGCCGCTGATCACCTTTCTCGTCTTAAAAATCCTGAGTTAGAAGTTCTAAATGAATCGGCCATACAAGACAACTTTCCTGATGAATATCTATTGAAGATAGATTATAATGAAATACCATGGTTTGCAGACTATGCAAATTACTTAGTATGTGGATTCCTTGAAAAAGGAATATCGTACCAAAGACGAAAGAAATTCTTCAGTGATATAAAACACTATTTTTGGGAAGATCCACATCTATTTAAAAGTTGTCCCGATGGAATAATACGTCGATGTGTATTTGGAGATGAAGCTAGTAAAATATTAAACCATTGTCACACATGACCAACCGGAGGGCATTATGGGCCTCAACTAACAGCAAGAAAAGTTTATGATGCTGGATTTTATTGGCCTACAATTTACAAAGACGCACACCTTCTTTGCAAATCCTGTGATGCTTGTCAAAGGGCCGGAAAGATAAGTCAACATGATGAAATGCCACAAAATGTCATCCAAGTATGTGAAGTATTTGACATTTGGGGTATTGACTTTATGGGTCCATTTCCAAAATCTCATAATAATCTATATATACTCGTAGCCATTGATTATGTATCTAAATGGGCGGAAGCACAAGCTCTCCCAACTAACGATGCACGAGTTGTAGTCAACTTTTTAAAACGTCTTTTTGCAAGGTTTGAAACACCGAAAGCTTTAATAAGTGATCGGGGTACTCATTTCTGTAATAATCAACTTGAGAAAGTTCTTAAAAGATATGGAGTAACTCATAAAATCTCCACCGCATATCATCCACAAACAAGTGGACAAGTTGAAAATACCAACTGAGCTTTAAAACGTATTCTAGAGAAAACCGTAGGATCAAATCCGAAGGAATGGTCCATTAAATTGGAGGATGCACTCTGGGCTTTTAGAACAGCCTACAAAACTCCAATTGAAACCACACCTTTTAGACTTGTTTATGGAAAAGCATGTCATCTTCCAGTAGAAATTGAACACAAAGCATTTTGGGCTTTGAAGACATGTAATCTTGATTTACATGAAGCCGGACGTCTACGATTAAGTCAACTAAACGAATTAGAAGAATTAAGACATGAAGCATACGAAAATTCGTTAATCTATAAATAAAGAACGAAGAAATGGCATGATAAAAGAATCAGAAGTTCAAAAGAATTTAAAGAAGGAGACAGAGTTCTTCTTTTCAATTCACGATTCAAGCTATTTCCTGGAAAATTGAAATCAAGATGGTCTGGACCATTCATAGTCAAAAGAGTTTTCCCATACGGAACAGTAGAATTGATAAATTCAAATGGGATTGAATTTAAAGTTAATGGTCACATAGTTAAACATTACATACATGGTCCGATGGAAGTCGACAACGAAGTTAATCACAATTTCGACACCACAACTAACTAAGTGTGGGGAGAATCAAGGGGTTTATGTATTTCTGTTAGAGTTAGATTGTCTATTTTCGTGTAGTTCTCGAAAATGGAACCCGAATGGTCTTTCCCTAGCAGACCCTAAAGAACTAGTCTTCTCCCCCCATTCTGAATTTTTATTTTTTTTAGGAAATGAAGACTGCCTGTGAACTAAACCATGGTCCTTTGCTACACGCTTTGATCACTAAACATAATAATGACATACAACCGAGTGAAATAGTATCAGTAATCAGAGAAAGAATGGACGGAGTTAGAAAAGAATCCAGATGCGAATATAATAAGTTACAATTTGGTAAAGGAAAATCAAAATCCGCAGCGAAAAGAAGAGCACGACACCTAGAAAGATGTCACAAATGCGGAAAATGGTCACATGGAGGTAAATGTTCAAATAATCAAACCTATTCAAATACCGAATTTGTTACTTTATGCAGAGACGGACCGTTCATATGTTTAGAAGAAAAGACACTGAATGCTCGAGGTTACGCCTATGTAGCCATGGAAAACCAATTAAACAGACTATCTTATGAATGGGATAGATCATATAACTAAAAAATCTATTTCACAGGTATGTCTGTACAGTTTTCTTTTTTTTTTTTTTAACCTTTTGATAAAAAACGCTAATTTTTTTGCTAAAAAGTATTAAATTGGTATTGAATAAAATTAGGTTTGGCGACCGAAATTATTGATATCATTCAAAAATTTATTACGTCACGGTGAAATTTAACGTTTATTCTTAAGGTATAAATATCTTTAAACAATCAACCCAAAATATTTCAAAAATTCGTCATGAGTTAAATTAGGTCTTGGAACCGAAATTACTTTACCGAAAAGAGGGGCGTATATTTTTGATAATATTTGATTGATTAAAGTGGGATAAAAAGCCAAAAAAAAAAAAAAAGATTTTTAATTTTATTTTTACCATGTTTTTAAAATTAATATTTAAATCTTAAATTAATATTGTAAACTTTGTAAAATCAATATATTTAAAATTGTGAATATTTGAAAAATTAATATAAAGTATAGTGTGAAGAATTGTTGTGTAGTATAGAGTTGAATGATCGGGTAGCTAGTTTAACCGATCGATCTTTTATTAGATTTTTGTTAGGAGGTTCGATGCGCCACATGTCTTTACTAGACATGGCTCAGGCTTTACATATATATACGCCTGAGGAGTTAGCATCTGCCGATTGTAGAGGATTGATACTAAATGGTAGAAAGATAGATGAAAATTTTGATACACACGGTGTATGGAGTCAAATGACAAGCCATCACCGTTTCAAAGGGGGAAATTACTCTTATTTGGATATAGATAGAGCAGAATTAAGAGTGATTCATAGGTTTTTAGCTAATTCGATTACACAAAGAGGTAAGAACAAGGAAAAGGTAAATGAACAGGATTTGTTTTACCATATGTGTATTCGAGACCCACAAAGCGCTGTAAGTATACCGTATTGTGTGGGTTATTATTTATCAGCTATGGTTAGGGGGATGAGACCGCATAGCATAATAGGAGGTGGTATTTTTATTACTTTGATTGCTGAATATCTCGGTGTGGATATAAGTCGGGGGGGATTATTAGTGGAAGAACCAGAACCCCGCGATACTATAGGTTTAAATGTATACCATGGTGCGAAAGTTTTGAAGAGGTGAAATAACGCCGCAGTACAATACCATGGTAGACATCCACAGGTTGAGAGAAACTAACAACAAGGTAATGTAGGAGGGGGAAATGAGATGCAAGAAATGCAAAGGTTTATAGCTTCACAGGAGTACGAAAATGCTAGACAGAGAGCATTTGAAGATTGGCAAGTTCATCAGAACCAAATCATAGCTCATTGCCAACATATAGGTAGAAACTATATTCCTACACCGAAACCCATCTTCCCTCCCTGGTCTATAGAGATGCAACCACCGTATCCTACGTATAACCCTGCCGAAGCATTCTATAGCACCTATGGTTATGCCTGGAACCCCTATTGGTACCAGTATCATCCCTAGTCTACTTAGTTTTTTTTTATTTTGTAATTTGTAATGATTAATACGTTTAATACTTATGTTAATATTGTAATAGTTTTTATAATTGTCTAACTTTTATTCTTAGATTTTAATAATTTTTGAATGTGGGGTAATATACCAAACTTCAAAAATATGTATATATGTTTGCAGTTTATCTTATGTACACAACAGGGTAAAACAACGCATTTTCAAAGACTGGCATTAAGTTCAGCAAAAGCAACTAATTTTGACGACAAGATGCAAAATATATGTGAAATAACAACAAGATGGAATGAACAAATGATGTGCACCATTTATCATTCAGCAAACAAACGCCAATATATTTGGAAACTTTGGTAAAAATTTAATCATTTTCACACAAATCACCCTCAATAATTTACATTGTTACATTGCAAGATCTTGAGTGTGGGAAGGGGTTAAATTCTTTCGGATTTTAAAATTTTTATCTTAAACACTTGGTTACCATTAAAAATACTAGTAAAGCAGTAGTTGTATTAGAATCTAGTGCTCTCTGATAATAAAGAACAGCCCTAGTCTTATATACTGACTACCCAATTCTAGTAAAATTTTTCAAAATTTTCAATTAAATGAACTCAAAATCATATTTATATATATTTATGAACGATAAAACTAGGTTTTAACACCGAAATTATTGTTACCTCAGAAAGGACATAAATTGAGAAACAAACCAAAATGTTAAAATTCATTTAAAATGGAATAGAGGACGATAAAAAGGAAAATAAAAGCCAAGTGTGGGAAAATTTACCAAGTTATCTTAAACATATGTCACATATATCTGTAACAAAAAAAAACTGAAAATACTTTTGCTTTGGACTAAACTAAACTGTTTTACCCGATGAAAGAAAAGAAGAGATGGATCTACACGATGAATCAATTCCATCATTAAAAGGAAGTAAAGTCTTCCGAAAAAGACACGCGCTTCTTGATTTAGGTCAGGAAGTTGTCGTCCAGACCAGCTGTAGGTTGACGAAAAATCTAGAAAAGTCATCACTAAAATCAGCAGGAAATCCACGGACCTCAGCATTAAACAGGGTCGCCAAGTGGTCAGATTTATCCTAACCATGAGAAGGATTTATCTCGTAAAATGGGGGGGCACCATACAAATTAGTTGGATAAGACTAATGAATCAGATCCCCAGAAAGGATAATCTCCTTAAAGATTAAAAATCAGCTTTTAAGCCTGATATTACTCAATCCTAGATATTGACCTTAAAGATTGAGAATTCAAACTCATGGAATTCAATGATATCTAAACTCGAGCTTGAACGAGAAAATATTTTGATCAAAATTACAAACCGATTTGTTTTCTGAAAACCCTATTTTCAATGCGTTCATTACCATTGAACGTAAAATCCTAGGAATTCACCTGGAATTCATTAGGTCACCTGAACTAAATCGGGTGTCAACCGTAAGAACGGTGGTTGCATAGTGGTCAAAGACAGGACCGTGTGCCAGACCGAAAAATCATAAGGGTGAGCTTTACTATTGCTCCTACCAAGGATAGTAATTGCGTCCAACACGTTATAGACCATAATTAAAAGCATGTCAGGGGACATTGCCTTAACAGTTGCTTGTTCAACGCTTTCCTTTACAACCGGACGGTAGTTTACCGAAAGGTAATATACGGGACAAGTAAACTGGACGTGTTGCTTTCCAAATACAAGGTTAGCAAGTGGGTGACACAAAATCGCAAGTTTTGAGCTAAAATTTTCAAATCTGAAACCCACCAAACCCACAAAAATATTTTGCAAACACCGGTAAAGGGTTATTCCGGAAAACTTATCTAGGGTAAAAACTAGATTTAATTTTCAAAGGATCAAATGTTTTCATAAAGATCCAATTTCCTTAATGGATGTAAATTTTTATAGTCATGTGGGACTGTAAACCATATCGTTACTACCATTGTTTATACCGCCGTAAAAAAATCACTGATGTACAAAGTGTGAAGAATAAAGAAGTGATTCTAGTATATCAAAACGATATTGCTTGAGGACAAGAAACGCTCAAGTGTGGGAATATTTGATAATGCTAAATTCGAACATATATTTCATAGCATTATTCCTCAAGAAAGACAAGCTTTTAGTTGCAATTGTTCTATTTACAAGTGATATTCGTTTAAATATTAAAAGGTGAAGACAAAAGACAGATTCGACGAATTGAAGACGCAAACGACCAAAAAGCTCAAAAGTACAAAAGACAATCAAAGAGGTTCCAATTATTGATAAGAAACGTCTCGAAATTACAAGAGTACAAGATTTAAAACGCAAAGTACAAGATATTAAATTGTACGCAAGGACGTTCGAAAATCCGGAACCAGGACCAGAGTCAACTCTCAACGCTCGACGCAATGGACTAAAAATTACAAGTCAACTATGCACATAAATATAATATAATATTTAAATAATTCTTATAATTATTTATATATTATATTAATATTTAAAACCGTCGGCAAGAAAGACTCCAAAAGGGACTGAGCTGTAATTTCAAACTCCGCGACTCGCGGAGTTTGAAGGCAAAAATGCCGCGAGTCGCGGAGCCCCAAAGTTTCAAAATCCCTATAAAAGCAAACGAATTCTGATCGCAAAAATTACAATATATCCATCCATCTCTCTATCTATATCATAAAATATATATATATATATTTATAATTTATATTTTAATTTTAATTATTATTCTAATAATAAGGGTATGTTAGCGAATGTTGTAAGGGTGTAAGTCGAAATTCTGTCCGTGTAACGCTACGCTATTTTTAATCATTGTAAGTTATGTTCACCCTTTTTATATTAATGTCTCGTAGCTAAGTTATTATTATGCTTATTTAATCCGAAGTAATCATGATGTTGGGCTAATTATTAAAATTGGGTAATTGGGCTTTGTACCATAATTGGGGTTTGGATAAAAGAACGACACTTGTGGAAATTAGACTATGGGCTATTAATGGGTTTTATATTAACTAAACAATACCTTGTTAATTTAATATACAAACTTATAATTCGACGTATTTATATATAACCACATACGCTTGACTGGGTACGGTGGGCGGGATATCTATAAATACCAATAATTATTCATTTTACCGGATACGGAACTGGATTAATAGTTAATAGACTTGTTGAAACAGGGGTGAATTACATTCAAGGGTAATTGGTGTAATTGTTAACAAAGTAGTAAAACCTTGGTTTACACGCAGTCGATAACCTGGTATATTCATTAAACAAAGTATTAAAACCTTGTTACAATTCAAATCCCCAATTAGTTGGAATATTTGACTTCGGGAATAAGAATAATTTGACGAAGGCTTTCGCTCTTTATATTTATGACTGATGGACTATTATGGACAAATCCGTATGGACATATTAAATAATCCAGGACAAAGGACAATTAACCCATGGGCTTAAAATGAACACGTCAAACATCATGATTACGGAAGTTTAAATAAGCATAATTCTTTTATTTCATATTTAATTTCCTTTATTTTATATTTAATTGCACTTCTAATTATCGCATTTTTATTTATTGTTATTGTATTTAATTGCACTTTTAATTATCGTACTTTTTAATTATCGCAAGTTTATTTTATCGCACTTTTATTATTCGCAATTTCATTATCGTTGTTTACTTTATGCTTTAATTTAAGTCTTGTATTTATTTTTAATATTTTACATTTAGTTTTAACTGCGACTAAAGTTTTAAAATCGACAAACCGGTCATTAAACGGTAAAAACCCCCCTTTATAATAATAATATTACTTATATATATATTTGTATTTTTATAAAAGTAAACTAATATAGCGTTAAGCTTTGTTTAAAAAGATACCCTGTGAAACGAACCGGACTTACTAAAAACTACACTACTGTACGATTAGGTACACTGCCTATAAGTGTTGTAGCAAGGTTTAAGTATATCCATTCTCTAAATAAATAAATATCTTGTGTAAAATTGTATCGTATTTAATAGTATTTCCTGAAAAATTTAATAGCTATTTCGTATACACCTCGCGAAACATCAAGTTATTT
The DNA here is from genome assembly GCF_046630445.1 of Rutidosis leptorrhynchoides. Classification (NCBI taxonomy): domain Eukaryota; kingdom Viridiplantae; phylum Streptophyta; class Magnoliopsida; order Asterales; family Asteraceae; genus Rutidosis; species Rutidosis leptorrhynchoides. Next base: position 204,546,595 of record NC_092336.1, on the reverse strand, counting down.
TTGGCGCCGCTGCCGGGGAACTCTTAAACGCCGGAAGCGCAACGCTAATATATAAAAAAAAAAGATTTTTAGTTTACTTTTATTAAAATTCGTTTTTATAAAAATACGTTTTAAATATTAGAAAATATAAAAAAGAAAAATATAAATATAAATATTTTTAAGATTTTGTTAAATATTTAAGTTTTATTAAGTATCTTTAGTTTATAAAAATATAAGTTTTATTTAAATTATTTTATAAATATATTTTATAAATATAAAAAACTGAAAAAAAATAATATAAATATATATAAATTTATTTTTTTTTAGATTGTTATAAAGTATTTTATTTTTATCTTAGTTATTAACGATAAGTTTTATTTAAATTATATAAAAAAAATTTTAGATTATATAAACATAAAATATAAAAACATAAAATAAAAAATAAAAAAAAATAAAAAGAAAAACGCGTCGAATTTTAAACCTGTCAGTTGAATTTTGGAACCCCGCGAGTCGCGGGGTTTGATGCTTTGAATACCGCAAGTCGCGGAGTTTCTCTGACACACGGACAGAAGCCCTAATTAGGCATTAATTACGGAGTATTATTAATTATTATTAATTAATTTGTATTAGGGTTAAATATTTAATTAATTTAGTATTTAATTTAAGTTTTAATTAATTTGTATATTTAGTTTATTAAGTTTAATTAAATTGTAAAATTAATAGTTTTAATAAATAAATAATATTTTTATAAAAATTGTACTTTTTACAACTTTTTGTATATTTTTTATATTTTGTCCCTTTTTAATCGTTTTAGCGTAATATTTGTATTTTTCGCTCATATTTAGTTTTAAACTTAGTTTTTGCAATAGTTATTTTTACTTCTAGATTTTTAGGCTTTGCCGTAGAATTCCTTAAGTGCTTTTTCTTTAGACTAAGATTTAGGTACTTTAGAATTTTGCGACGCCTTTTTAAGTTTTAGTTTCTTTTTAAGTTATTTCTATTTGGGATATAGTTTTTCTTGTAAGCTTTAATATTTTTAGACGACTTTTACCTATGTATCAATTATCATTCCAATTAGTAATCTCAATTTGCGATTATAATTTTAAGTTAGTTGTAGTAATAAGGTTAGGTTAGTCAATTGTTTTTAAGTTTTATAAGTTTCTTTTATTTTTCCGTCACCTTTTATTTTTCAACCATTTTTCTTTTTCGACCTTTTTTCGACGAACTCTTTTTCTTTCTTATTTCTCGCTATTCTAGTTTTTAGGACATAGATTTTTATTCTACTTCTTATCTAAATTTCTTAAAATTACGAAAATTTATTTTAAGTGGTTAAATTAATAGACATCAAAATTTTCTGGTTCGTAGTAATAGTTGGATTTGTACGTGGACCGGGTTATTGGAGCCAAACAGTCCTCAATTATATTGAGACCAAACGAATCCTGCCCCTCTGCTGCATCTTTTGGCTATTCGAAACGTGGGCAAAATCAGAAAAGTCTATTGATTGGATAACTTATTATAATTTTTCTTTCCCTTTAAAAACTAATAGGATATTCAGTGAATGCACCGAGCAAGACGTTCACCACCTTTTGTACGTTCACCACCTGTAACTAGATCAAGACATTTAGTAAATATTACCGCCGTTGATTTTTCTTTAGAATCGTCATCCAGTCGACCAAGTACTTCAGTTCAAATTTCCGATAATCCATTTTTTGAACCCGACCTCACAATTGAGAATCCGGAGAATATTCAGGGACGGTTCGTAGATCCTGAACCACTAAACTTTCCTCCGGAACCACCAATCATTCAAACAGAGATTGTTGAGGAACGAACCATTAAATCAGAATCCTCTAGTGATTCCGATTCAACAAATTCAATTATGGAGAATCTGGAACCTTTAAGTATGGAAGACCGAATGAGAGCTAAATGCACTGGCCAAGGTCACGCAATTACTCATCCAGACATTAATGCGCCAGATTATGAAATCAAAGGACAAATTCTACACATGGTGACTAATCAATGCCAATTTAGTGGTGCGCCGAAGGAAGATCCAAATGAACATCTACGTACCTTTAATAGGATCTGCACACTATTTAAAATCCGAGAAGTGGAAGATGAACAGATATATCTCATGTTATTTCCCTGGACTTTAAAGGGAGAAGCCAAAGATTGGTTGGAATCGTTACCTGAAGGGGCGATTGATACATGGGATGTTTTAGTTGAAAAATTTCTTAAACAATTCTTTCCTGCATCTAAAGCCGTAAGACTTCAAGCAGAAATTGTTACGTTCACACAGAAACTGAATGAAACTCTATATGAGGCGTGGACAAGATATGGAAAGTTATTAAGAGGATGTCCGCAACATGGTTTAGACACCTGTCAAATAGTACAAATATTCTACCAAGGATGCGACATCACTAGAAGGAAAGACATAGATATAGCAGCTGGTGGTTCTATTATGAAGAAAACCGAAACTGATGCTTACAAAATTATTGATAACACTGCTTCCCACTCACATGAGTGGCACCAAGAAAAAGATATCGTTAGATCATCTAAAGCATCTAGAGCCGATTCTAGCCATGACTTAGATTCCATTTCCGCAAAGATAGATGCTGTGGAGAGACGAATGGAAAAGATGACTAAAGATATTCACTCAATACGAATTAGTTGTGAGCAGTGTGGAGGACCACATTTGACAAAAGATTGTCTCAGTATTGAATTAACAATGGAACAAAGAGAGAATATTTCATACATAAACCAAAGGCCTGGAAATAATTATCAGAATAATTATCAACCGCCAAGACCAATTTACAATCAAAACCAGAATTATAACCGAAATATTCCATACAACAACCAACAAGGTCCTAGCAATCAACAAGTATCCAATAATACTTACAATCAGCAAAGACCTAATTTTCAAAACAAACCACCACAACAAACCGATGATAAAAAGCCGAATTTAGAAGATATGATGACGAAGCTAGTTGAAACTCAAACGCAGTTTTTCACATCTCAGAAACAAACCAATGAACAAAATGCTCAAGCATTTAGAAATCAACAAGCTTCTATTCAAAACTTGGAACAAGAAATAAGTAACCTAGCAAGGTTAATAGGTGAAAGAAAACCGGGAAGTCTACCTAGTGATACAAATGCTAACCCCCAGAATGAAACAGCTAAAGCCATTACCACAAGAAGTGGTACAACACTTAAACCACCTGAAATACCTGTAACTTCTGATGAAGCTATTCCTACTCCACAAGAACCACAACCTAATCAAGATAAGGAAAAAGAACCGGTAGTTGAAAAGGTTAATGAAGATAACACAGTTAAGGCTAAACCTTATGTTAAACCATACCAACCACCACTTCCTTACCCGAGTAAAATGAAGAAAGAGAGACTTGAAGCCGAGCAATCCAAATTCTTGGATATGTTTAAACAGATAAATGTAAATCTTCCTTTCATTGATGTGATTTCAGGAATGCCTAGATATGCTAAATTCTTGAAAGATCTAATCTCAAATAGAAAGAAAATGGAAGAACTCTCGGCTGTTACTATGAATGCTAATTGTTCAGCAGTGCTGTTGAATAAGATACCAGAAAAACTATCTGATCCAGGAAGTTTCACAATTCCATGTTTTCTGGGTAGTCTTAGTTCAATAGAAGCATTGGCAGATTTAGGTGCTAGTATAAATCTAATGCCGTATTCACTATACGCTAAACTAGACCTTGGAGAATTGAAACCAACCAGAATAAGCATACAACTAGCCGATAGATCAATAAAATATCCTAGAGGGATAATGGAGAACATGCTAGTTAAAGTTGGTACTTTAGTATTTCCAGTAGATTTTGTTGTTTTGGACATGGAAGAAGATTCTCAAGTTCCTCTCATATTAGGAAGACCATTCTTAAACACGGCTAAAGCAATGATAGACGTGTTCGGTAAGAAATTGACCCTAAGTATAGAGGATGAGAGTGTTACCTTTTCAGTTGATAGAGCAATGCAACAACCACAATCTGCAGATGATACATGTTATTATATTCAAACTATAGATGCACATGCAGAATTATTAGAAGAATTTCCAGAATTACAAGGAACAGGAGAATGTTCTTTAGGAGAAGGTAATGAACCAATTGATGAAGCTGAAATGTTAGCTACACTTATAGCTAATGGATATGAACCAACAACAGAAGAAATTCAAATGCTAAAAGAAGAAGACAGATATCGATACAAATCATCGATAGAAGAACCTCCAAAATTAGAGTTAAAGCCACTTCCAAACCATTTGGAATACGCTTATTTACATGGTGAATCTGAATTACCTGTAATAATATCGTCTTCTCTTACTGAAAATGAGAAATCACAACTCATTTCTGTGTTGAAATCTCATAAACCAGCCATTGCATGGAAGATTCATGATATTAAAGGAATAAGTCCTTCGTATTGCACACATAAAATCCTTATGGAAGAAGGTCATAAAACGTATGTGCAACGCCAACGAAGACTAAATCCTAATATGCAAGATGTAGTTAAGAAAGCGATTATTAAACTGCTAGATGCAGGTTTAATTTATCCAATTTCTGATAGTCCATGGGTAAGCCCAGTTCAATGCGTGCCTAAGAAGGGTGGCATGACTGTCATTACAAATGAGAAAAATGAGCTTATTCCTACTAGGACTGTAACAGGATGGCGTGTGTGTATTGATTATAGAAAATTAAATGACGCCACCAGAAAAGATCACTTTCCCTTACCTTTCATAGATCAAATGTTGGAAAGATTAGCCAGAAATAGTTACTATTGTTTTCTAGATGGATTTTCCGGATATTTTCAAATTCCAATAGCACCCGAAGATCAAGAGAAAACCACATTCACGTGCCCTTATGGTACTTTTGCTTACAAACGCATGCCATTTGGACTTTGCAACGCCCCAGCAACCTTTCAAAGGTGTATGATGGCGATTTTTCACGACATGATAGAAGAATGCATGGAAGTATTCATGGATGACTTTTCAGTCTTCGGTGATACATTTGAATCATGTCTAGTTAATCTGGAACGAATGCTTATTAGATGCGAATAATCAAATCTAGTACTTAATTGGGAGAAATGCCATTTCATGGTTAAAGAAGGCATCGTTCTTGGTCATAAAATTTCAAAAGAAGGAATTGAAGTGGATAGAGCTAAAGTAGATGTAATTGCTAAACTTCCACATCCCACCAATGTTAGAGGAGTTAGGAGTTTTCTAGGGCATGCCGGTTTTTACCGACGTTTCATAAAAGATTTTTCTAAAATTGCCACTCCTATGAATAAACTCCTAGAAAAAGATGCTCCATTCATCTTTTCAGATGAGTGTATCAAATCTTTTAATATTCTTAAAGAAAAACTCACTAATGCGCCGATCATGATAACACCAAATTGGAATCTACCATTTGAACTAATGTGCGATGCAAGTGATTTTGAAATGGGAGCCGTTTTAGGACAAAGGATTGAAAAAACGATTTCAACCTATATATTATGCTAGTAAGACATTACAAGGAGCACAAACGAACTATACAACTACTGAAAAAGAACTCCTTGCTATTGTCTTTGCTTTTGACAAATTTCGATCATATCTCGTTCTAGCAAAAACGGTGGTCTATACCGACCATTCTGCTCTTAGATACCTATTTTCGAAACAAGATGCTAAACCAAGATTAATCCGTTGGATCTTACTCTTACAAGAGTTTGATATTGAAATCCGAGATAAAAGAGGAGCAGAAAATCTCGCCACTGATCACCTTTCTCGTCTTGAAAATCCTGAGTTAGAAGTTTTAAATGAATCGGCCATACAAGACAACTTTTCTGATGAATATCTATTGAAGATAGATTATAATGAAATACCATGGTTTGCAGACTATGCAAATTACTTAGTATGTGGATTCCTTGAAAAAGGAATATCGTACCAAAGACGAAAGAAATTCTTCAGTGATATAAAACACTATTTTTGGGAAGATCCACATCTATTTAAAAGTTGTCCCGATGGAATAATACGTCGATGTGTATTTGGAGATGAAGCTAGTAAAATATTAACCTATTGTCACACAGGACCAACCGGAGGGCATTATGGGCCTCAACTAACAGCAAGAAAAGTTTATGATGTTGGATTCTATTGGCCTACAATTTACAAAGACGCACACCTTCTTTGCAAATCCTGTGATGCTTGTCAAAGGGCCGGAAAGATAAGTCAACGTGATGAAATGCCACAAAATGTCATCCAAGTATGTGAAGTATTTGACATTTGGGGTATTGACTTTATGGGTCCATTTCCAAAATCTCATAATAATCTATATATACTCGTAGCCATTGATTATGTATCTAAATGGGCGGAAGCACAAGCTCTCCCAACTAACGATGCACGAGTTGTAGTCAACTTTTTAAAACGTCTTTTTGCAAGGTTTGGAACACCGAAAGCTTTAATAAGTGATCGGGGTACTCATTTCTGTAATAATCAACTTGAGAAAGTTCTTAAAAGATATGGAGTAACTCATAAAATCTCCACCGCATAACATCCACAAACAAGTGGACAAGTTGAAAATACCAACCGAGCTTTAAAACGTATTCTAGAGAAAATCGTAGGATCAAATCCGAAGGAATGGTCCATTAAATTGGAGGATGCACTCTGGGCTTTTAGAACAGCCTACAAAACTCCAATTGGAACCACACCTTTTAGACTTGTTTATGGAAAAGCATGTCATCTTCCAGTAGAAATTGAACACAAAGCATTTTGGGCTTTGAAGACATGTAATCTTGATTTACATGAAGCCGGACGTCTACGATTAAGTCAACTAAACGAATTAGAAGAATTAAGACATGAAGCATAAGAAAATTCGTTAATCTATAAAGAAAGAACGAAGAAATGGCATGATAAAAGAATCAGAAGTTCAAAAGAATTTAAAGAAGGAGACAGAGTTCTTCTTTTCAATTCACGATTCAAGCTATTTCCTGGAAAATTGAAATCAAGATGGTCTGGACCATTCATAGTCAAAAGAGTTTTCCCATACGGAACAGTAAAATTGATAAATTCAAATGGGATTGAATTTAAAGTTAATGGTCATAGAGTTAAACATTACATACATGGTCCGATGGAAGTCGACAACGAAGTTAATCACAATTTTGACACCACAACTAACTAAGTGTGGGGAGAATCAAGGGGTTTATGTATTTCTGTTAGAGTTAGATTGTCTGTTTTCGTGTAGTTCTCAAAAATGGAACCCGAATAGTCTTTCCCTAGCAGACCCTAAAGAACTAGTCTTCTCCCCCCATTCTGATTTTTTAATTTTTTTTAGGAAATGAAGACTGCCTGTGAACTAAACCATGGTCTAATGCTACACGCTTTGATCACTAAACGTAATAATGACACACTTTCGAGTGAAATAGTATCAGTAATCAGAGAAAGAATGGACGGAGTTAGAAAAGAATCCAGATGCGAAGATAATAAGTTACAATTTGGTAAAGGAAAATCAAAATCCGCAGCGAAAAGAAGAGCACGACACCTAGAAAGATGTCACAAATGCGGAAAATGGTCACATGGAGGTAAATGTTCAAATAATCAAACCTATTCAAATTCCGAATTTGTTACTTTATGCAGAGACGGATCGTTCATATGTTTAGAAGAAAAGACACTGAATGCTCGAGGTTACGCCTATGTAGCCATGAAAAACCAATTAAACCGACTATCTTATGAATGGGATAGATCATATAACTAAGAAATCTATTTCACAGGTAAGTCTGTACAGTTTTTATTTTATTTATTTTTTTTTATTTTTAACCTTTTGATAATAAACGCTAATTTGTTTGCTAAAAAGTATTAAATTGGTATTGAATAAAATTAGGTTTGGCGACCGAAATTATTGATATCATTCAAAAATTTATTACATCAAGGCGAAATTTAACGTTTATTCTTAAGGTATAAATATCTTTAAACAATCAACCCAAAATATTTCAAAAATTCGTCATGAGTTAAATTAGGTCTTGGAACCGAAATTACTTTACCGAAAAGAGGGGCGTATATTTTTGATAATATTTGATTGATTAAAGTGGGATAAAAAGCCAAAAAAAAAAGATTTTTAATTTTATTTTTACCATGTTTTTAAAATTAATATTTAAATCTTAAATTAATATTGTAAACTTTGTAAAAACAATATATTTAAAATTGTAAATATTTGAAAAATTAATATAAGTTTGGTGTGAATTTATAATATGAATTTTTAAATTAAGTTTGGTGTAAATTTTTAATTTTTAAAAAAAATATGAATTTTTAATTTTATACATTTCAAATTTTAAGTTTGGTGTGATTTTTTAATATTAATTTTGAATTTTATATTTAAATTGTGTGAATTTAAAAACAAAAATTTACTTTATCTCATTAAGTTAAAAATATGATTTTTAAAATTCGTCGTAAGTTGAAGACTAGGTCTTTGAACCGAAATTGCTTTACCCAAGGGAGGGACGAGAACTTTTATTATCATTATTTTTAATCTTATTGAATTAAAGTATGCCAAAAACATTAAAAAACCAAAAATCTTAGCTTTAAAAACAATCGCTACAAAAAGAAAAATTTTAAAATTTTGTCGAGGAACGGACTAGGACATCGATCCGAAACGACCTCGTCCTAAATAACAAGGGAAAAAAAAATTTTAAAATTAATTACTTAATTGTTTTAATTAATATAAGATGTTAAAAAAAAAAAAAAAAAAGCAAACTCCGCGGCTCGCGGAGTTTGAAGCCTTAAACACCGCGACTCGCGGAGGGATGAAATTACAGGAAAAAAAAATAAAACAGCCGAACTGATCAGTCCCAACACACCACACCAAAAATACTGAAAAAACACTGCGAAAAACCCGAAAAAAACGAAAAAAAAACCCCCAAAATCACAATTTTTAACCGTTAATCATCAAATCTTTTACTAAAATCATGTTGAGAAGGATGCTATCTAGGAATTACTCAAGAAAAACGGTAAATTTCTACACCTAAACACCATTTAATCCGAAATTTGGTGTTCTTGAGCAATTTTTTCCCCAATTTGATTTTGATGCTTTTTAGTGTAATTATGCTTAAATTGTTTATGTATTATGCTTGTATAACCTAGATTGATGCTATTTAACATGATTAGAAGCCTTAAACTTCAAATTTTGAGTAATCTAGGGTTTGTGTTCTTGAGCAAATTTGGGGCTTTTTGATATAAACAGGTTATGGCCGATTTTTGTCATGAATTGTTGCTAAATTAAGTAGTGTAACATGTCTAGGTAGTTAAATGATCCAAACTTTGAGCCTAAACATGATTTTGAGAATTAAAGTGGACTTTTTCAAGTCTAAAATTCTTGAACTTGATTTTTGAAAGATAATGCCATTTGAAACTTGTTTAATTGCTAGTAATGATTATTTTGACATGTTATTTGAGTTGAATGCTTATGAACTTGGCGAACATTTTCGTATATGCTTATTTGAAAAAGTGTAGATTTGATAAAAATGTGAAAATGAGCTTAAGTTTGATATAAATTGATCATGTCATTGTAATTATTTTGATTGATGATTTTGCTGACACTAATGCATATTTGGATGCAAAAAAATTGTGTTTGATGTGTTTTGCAGACTGAAAGGGGTGAATCTTCATCCCAAGCTCGCAATGCTCCTGCTGAGAATGCGGAACAACAGGAGGTGGATAACTACTACAAGCAGGATATACCTCATCCAGTCATGACCTTTTCTGATATGCACTTGGAAGAGTTGCACCCGAACCTGAGATTTGACAGACTTAGGATAGATTATCCAAAATACCAAAGGGGTTTGCATACTCTTCATTCTAAGGTTGTTGAGGTACCGAGGGTCATAGAATGGGGACCCTTAGAAGCTGTAGAATTGGCCGGGCAATTAGGGAATTACTTGTACAGAGGTATGGTAATTCTACTTTTAATGACTGGGTACGTTTATTCACCATGCGTAGACCTGTATATAAAGTATGGTATGAAGAATTGTTGTGTAGTATAGAGTTGAATGATCGGGTAGCTAGTTTAACCGATCGATCTTTTATTAGATTTTTGTTAGGAGGTTCGATGCACCACATGTCTTTACTAGACATGGCTCAGGCTTTACATATATATACGCCTGAGGAGTTAGCATCTGCCGATTGTAGAGGATTGATACTAAATGGTAGAAAGATAGATGAAAATTTTGATACACACGGTGTATGGAGTCAAATGACAAGCCATCACCGTTTCAAAGGGGGAAATTACTCTTATTTGGATATAGATAGAGCAGAATTAAGAGTGATTCATAGGTTTTTAGCTAATTCGATTACACAAAGAGGTAAGAACAAGGAAAAGGTAAATGAACAGGATTTGTTTTACCATATGTGTATTCGAGACCCACAAAGCACTGTAAGTATACCGTATTGTGTGGGTTATTATTTATCAGCTATGGTTAGGGGGATGAGACCGCATAGCATAATAGGAGGTGGTATTTTTATTACTTTGATTGCTGAATATCTCGGTGTGGATATAAGTCGGGGGGATTATTAGTGGAAGAACTAGAACCCCGCGATACTATAGGTTTAAATGTATACCATGGTGCGAAAGTTTTGAAGAGGCGAAATAACGCCGCAGTACAATACCATGGTAGACATCCACAGGTTGAGAGAAACCAACAGCAAGGTAATGTAGGAGGGGGAAATGAGATGCAAGAAATGCAAAGGTTTATAGCTTCACAGGAGTACGAAAATGCTAGACAGAGAGCATTTGAAGATTGGCAAGTTCATCAGAACCAAATCATAGCTCATTGCCAACATATAGGTAGAAACTATATGTGAAATAACAACAAGATGGAATGAACAAATGATGTGCACCATTTATCATTCAGCAAACAAACGCCAATATATTTGGAAACTTTGGTAAAAATTTAATCATTTTCACACAAATCACCCTCAATAATTTACATTGTTACATTGCAAGATCTTGAGTGTGGGAAGGGGTTAAATTCTTTCGGATTTTAAAATTTTTATCTTAAACACTTGGTTACCATTAAAAATACTAGTAAAGCAGTAGTTGTATTAGAATCTAGTGCTCTCTGATAATAAAGAACAGCCCTAGTCTTATATACTGACTACCCAATTCTAGTAAAATTTTTCAAAATTTTCAATTAAATGAACTCAAAATCATGTTTATACATATTTATGAACGATAAAACTAGGTTTGAACACCGAAATTATTGTTACCTCAGAAAGGACATAAATTGAGAAACAAACCAAAATGTTAAAATTCATTTAAAATGGAATAGAGGACGATAAAAAGGAAAATAAAAGCCAAGTGTGGGAAAATTTAAAAAGTTATCTTAAACATATGTCACATATATGTGTAACAAAAAAAAACTGAAAATACTTTTGCTTTGGACTAAACTAAACTGTTTTTCCCGATGAAAGAAAAGAAGAGATGGATCTACACGATGAATCAATTCCATCATTAAAAGGAAGTAAAGTCTTCCGAAAAAGACACGCGCTTCTTGATTTAGGTCAAGAAGTTGTCGTTCAGACCAGCTGTAGGTTGACGAAAAATCTAGAAAAGTCATCACTAAAATCAGCAGGAAATCCACGGACCTCAGCATTAAACAGGGTCGCCAAGTGGTCAGATTTATCCTAACCATGAGAAGGATTTATCTCGTACAATGGGGGGGCACCATGCAAATTAGCTGGATAAGACTAATGAATCAGATCCCCAGAAAGGATAATCTCCTTAAAAGATCAAAAATCAGCTTTTAAGCCTGATATTACTCAATCCTAGAGATTGACCTTAAAGATTGAGAATTCAAACTCATGGAATTCAATGATATCTAAACTCGAGCTTGAACGAGAAAATATTTTGATCAAAATTACAAACCGATTTGTTTTCTGAAAACCCTATTTTCAATGCGTTCATTACCATTGAACGTAAAATCCTAGGAATTCACCTGGAATTCATTAGGTCACCTGAACTAAATCGGGTGTCAACCGTAAGAACGGTGGTTGCATAGTGGTCAAAGACAGGACCTTGTGCCAGACCAAAAAATCATAAGGGTGAGTTTTACTATTGCTCCTACCAAGGATAGTAATTGCGTCCAACACGTTATAGACCATAATTAAAAGCATGTCAGGGGACATTGCCTTAACAGTTGCTTGTTCAACGCTTTCCTTTACAACCGGACGGTAGTTTACCGAAAGGTAATATACGGGACAAGTAAACTGGACGTGTTGCTTTCCAAATACAAGGTTAGCAAGTGGGTGACACAAAACCGCAAGTTTTGAGCTAAAATTTTCAAATCTGAAACCGACCAAACCCACAAAAATATTTTGCAAACACCGGTAAAGGGTTATTCCAGAAAACTTATCTAGGGTAAAAACTAGATTTAATTTTCAAAGGATCAAATGTTTTCATAAAGATCCAATTTCCTTAATGGATCTAAATTTTTATAATCATGTGGGACTGTAAACCATATCGTTACTACCATTGTTTATACCGCCGTAAAGAAATCACTGATGTACAAAGTGTGAAGAATAAAGAAGTGATTCTAGTATTTCAAAACGATATTGCTTGAGGACAAGCAACGTTCAAGTGTGGGAATATTTGATAATGCTAAAAACGAACATATATTTCATAGCATTATTCCTCAAGAAAGACAAGCTTTTAGTTGCAATTGTTCTATTTACAAGTGATATTCGTTTAAATATTAAAAGGTGAAGACAAAAGACAGATTCGACGAATTGAAGACTCAAACGACCAAAAAGCTCAAAAGTACAAAAGACAATCAAAGAGGTTCCAATTATTGATAAGAAACGTCTCGAAATTACAAGAGTACAAGATTCAAAACGCAAAGTACAAGATATTAAATTGTACGCAAGGACGTTCAAAAATCCGGAACAAGGACCAGAGTCAACTCTCAACGCTCGACACAACGGACTAAAAATTACAAGTCAACTATGCACATAAATATAATATAATATTTAAATAATTCTTATAATTATTTATATATTATATTAATATTTAAAACCGTCGGCAAGAAAGACTCCAAAAGGGACTGAGCTGTAATTTTAAACTCCGCGACTCGCGGAGTTTGAAGGCAAAAATGCCGCGAGTCGCGGAGCCCCAAAGTTTCAAAATCCCTATAAAAGCAAACGAATTCTGATCGCAAAAATTACAATATATCCATCCATCTCTCTATCTATATCGTAAAATATATATATATATATATATTTATAATTTATATTTTAATTTTAATTATAATTATAATAATAAGGGTATGTTAGCGAATGTTGTAAGGGTGTAAGTCGAAATTCTGTCCGTGTAACGCTACGCTATTTTTAATCATTGTAAGTTATATTCAACCTTTTTATATTAATGTCTCGTAGCTAAGTTATTATTATGCTTATTTAATCCGAAGTAATCATGATGTTGGGCTAATTACTAAAATTGGGTAATTGGGCTTTGTACCATAATTGGGGTTTGGATAAAAGAACGACACTTGTGGAAATTAGACTATGGGCTATTAATGGGTTTTATATTAACTAAACAATACCTTGTTAATTTAATATACAAACTTATAATTCGACGTATTTATATATAACCACATACGCTTGACTGGGTACCGGTCATTAAACGGTAAAAACCCCCCTTTATAATAATAATATTACTTATATATATATTTGTATTTTTATAAAAGTAAACTAATATAGCGTTAAGCTTTGTTTAAAAAGATTCCCTGTGGAACGAACCGGACTTACTAAAAACTACACTACTGTACGATTAGGTACACTGCCTATAAGTGTTGTAGCAAGGTTTAAGTATATCCATTCTCTAAATAAATAAATATCTTGTGTAAAATTGTATCGTATTTAATAGTATTTCCTGAAAAATTTAATAGCTATTTCGTATACACCTCGCGAAACATCAAGTTATTTTTGGCGCCGCTGCCGGGGAACTCTTAAACGCCGGAAGCGCAACGCTAATATATAAAAAAAAAAGATTTTTAGTTTACTTTTATTAAATTTCGTTTTTATAAAAATACGTTTTAAATATTCGAAAATATAAAAAAGAAAAATAAAAATATAAATATTTTTAAGATTTTGTTAAATATTTAAGTTTTATAAAGTATCTTTAGTTTATAAAAATATAAGTTTTATTTAAATTATTTTATAAATATATTTTATGAATATAAAAAACCGAAAAAAAAATAATATAAATATATATAAATATATTTTTTTTTAGATTGTTATAAAGTATTTTATTTTTATCTTAGTTATTAAAGATAAGTTTTATTTAAATTATATAAAAAAAATTTAGATTATATAAACAGAAAATATAAAAACATAAAATAAAAAAGAAAAAAAAATAAAAAGAAAAACGCGTCGAATTTTAAACCTGTCAGTTGAATTTTGGAACCCCGCGAGTCGCGGGGTTTGATGCTTTGAATACCGCAAGTCGCGGAGTTTCTCTGACACACGGACAGAAGCCCTAATTAGGCATTAATTACGGAGTATTATTAATTATTATTAATTAATTTGTATTAGGGTTAAATATTTAATTAATTTAGTATTTAATTTAAGTTTTAATTAATTTGTATATTTAGTTTATTAAGTTTAATTAAATTGTAAAATTAATAGTTTTAATAAATAAATAATATTTTTATAAAAATTGTACTTTTTATAACTTTTTGTATATTTTTTATATTTTGTCCCTTTTTAATCGTTTTAGCGTAATATTTGTATTTTTCGCTCATATTTAGTTTTAAACTTAGTTTTTGCAATAGTTATTTTTACTTCTAGATTTTTAGGCTTTGCCGTAGAATTCCTTAAGTGCTTTTTCTTTAGACTAAGATTTAGGTACTTTAGAATTTTGCGACGCCTTTTTAAGTTTTAGTTTCTTTTTAAGTTATTTCTATTTGGGATATAGTTTTTCCTGTAAGCTTTAATATTTTTAGACGACTTTTACCTATGTATCAATTATCATTCCAATTAGTAATCTCAATTTGCGATTATAATTTTAAGTTAGTTGTAGTAATAAGGTTAGGTTAGTCAATTGTTTTTAAGTTTTATAAGTTTCTTTTATTTTTCCGTCACCTTTTATTTTTCAACCATTTTTCTTTTTCGACCTTTTTTCGACGAACTCTTTTTCTTTCTTATTTCTCGCTATTCTAGTTTTTAGGACATAGATTTTTATTCTACTTCTTATCTAAATTTCTTAAAATTACGAAAATTTATTTTAAGTGGTTAAATTAATAGACATCAAAATTTTCTGGTTTGTAGTAATAGTTGAATTTGTACGTGGACCGGGTTATTGGAGCCAAACAGTCCTCAATTATATTGAGACCAAACGAATCCTGCCCCTATGCTGCATCTTTTGGCTATTCGAAACGTGGGCAAAATCAGAAAAGTCTATTGATTGGATAACTTATTATAATTTTTCTTTCCTTTTAAAAACTAATAGGATATTCAGTGAATGCACCGAGCAAGACGTTCACCACCTTTTGTACGTTCACCACCTGTAACTAGATCAAGACATTTAGTAAATATTACCGCCGTTGATTTTTCTTTAGAATCATCATCCAGTCGACCAAGTACTTCAGTTCAAATTTCCGATAATCCATTTTTTGAACCCGACCTCACAATTGAGAATCCGGAGAATATTCAGGGACGGTTCGTAGATCCTGAACCACTAAACTTTCCTCCGGAACCACCAATCATTCAAACAGAGATTGTTGAGGAACGAACCATTAAATCAGAATCCTCTAGTGATTCCGATTCAACAAATTCAATTATGGAGAATCTGGAACCTTCAAGTATGGAAGACCGAATGAGAGCTAAACGCACTGGCCAAGGTCACGCAATTACTCATCCAGACATTAATGCGCCAGATTATGAAATCAAAGGACAAATTCTACACATGGTGACTAATCAATGCCAATTTAGTGGTGCGCCGAAGGAAGATCCAAATGAACATCTACGTACCTTTAATAGGATCTGCACACTATTTAAAATCCGAGAAATGGAAGATGAACAGATATATCTCATGTTATTTCCCTGGACTTTAAAGGGAGAAGCCAAAGATTGGTTGGAATCGTTACCTGAAGGGGCGATTGATACATGGAATGTTTTAGTTGAAAAATTTCTTAAACAATTCTTTCCTACATCTAAAGCAGTAAGACTTCAAGCAGAAATTGTTACGTTCACACAGAAACCGAATGAAACTCTATATGAGGCGTGGACAAGATATGGAAAGTTATTAAGAGGATGTCCGCAACATGGTTTAGACACCTGTCAAATAGTACAAATATTATACCAAGGATGCGACATCACTACAAGGAAAGACATAGATATAGAAGCTGGTGGTTCTATTATGAAGAAAACTGAAACTGATGCTTACAAAATTATTGATAACACTGCTTCCCACTCACATGAGTGGCACCAAGAAAAAGATATCGTTAGATCATCTAAAGCAGCTAGAGCCGATTCTAGCCATGACTTAGATTCCATTTCCGCAAAGATAGATGCTGTGGAGAGACGAATGGAAAAGATGACTAAAGATATTCACTCAATACGAATTAGTTGTGAGCAGTGTGGAGGACCACATTTGACAAAAGATTGTCTCAGTATTGAATTAACAATGGAACAAAGAGAGAATATTTCATACATAAACCAAAGGCCTGGAAATAATTATCAGAATAATTATCAACCGCCAAGACCAATTTACAATCAAAACCAGAATTATAACCGAAATATTCCATACAACAACCAACAAGGTCCTAGCAATCAACAAGTATCCAATAATACTTACAATCAGCAAAGACCTAATTTTCAAAACAAACCACCACAACAAACCGATGATAAAAAGCCGAATTTAGAAGATATGATGACGAAGCTAGTTGAAACTCAAACGCAGTTTTTCACATCTCAGAAACAAACCAATGAACAAAATGCTCAAGCATTTAGAAATCAACAAGCTTCTATTCAAAACTTGGAACAAGAAGTAAGTAACCTAGCAAGGTTAATAGGTGAAAGAAAACTAGGAAGTCTACCTAGTAATACAAATGCTAACCGCCGGAATGAAACAGCTAAAGCCATTACCACAAGAAGTGGTACAACACTTAAACCACCTGAAATACCTGTAACTTCTGATGAAGCTATTCCTACTCCACAAGAACCACAACCTAATCAAGATAAGGAAAAAGAACCGGTAGTTGAAAAGGTTAATGAAGATAACACAGTTAAGGCTAAACCTTATGTTAAACCATACCAACCACCACTTCCTTACCCGAGTAAAATGAAGAAAGAGAGACTTGAAGCCGAGCAATCCAAATTCTTGGATATGTTTAAACAGATAAATGTAAATCTTCCTTTCATTGATGTGATTTCAGGAATGCCTAGATATGCTAAATTCTTGAAAGATCTAATCTCAAATAGAAAGAAAATGGAAGAACTCTCGGCTGTTACTATGAATGCTAATTGTTCAGCAGTGCTGTTGAATAAGATACCAGAAAAACTATCTGATCCAGGAAGTTTCACAATTCCATGTTTTCTGGGTAGTCTTAGTTCAATAGAAGCATTGGCAGATTTAGGTGCTAGTATAAATCTAATGCCGTATTCACTATACGCTAAACTAGACCTTGGAGAATTGAAACCAACCAGAATAAGCATACAACTAGCCGATAGATCAATAAAATATCCTAGAGGGATAATGGAGAACATGCTAGTTAAAGTTGGTACTTTAGTATTTCCAGTAGATTTTGTTGTTTTGGACATGGAAGAAGATTCTCAAGTTCCTCTCATATTAGGAAGACCATTCTTAAACACGGCTAAAGCAATGATAGACGAGTTCGGTAAGAAATTGACCCTAAGTATAGAGGATGAGAGTGTTACCTTTTCAGTTGATAGAGCAATGCAACAACCACAATCTGCAGATGATACATGTTATTATATTCAAACTATAGATGCACATGCAGAATTATTAGAAGAATTTCCAGAATTACAAGGAACAGGAGAATGTTCTTTAGGAGAAGGTAATGAACCAATTGATGAAGCTGAAATGTTAGCTACACTTATAGCTAATGGATATGAACCAACAACAGAAGAAATTCAAATGCTAAAAGAAGAAGACAGATATCGATACAAATCATCGATAGAAGAACCTCCGAAATTAGAGTTAAAGCCACTTCCAAACCATTTGAAATACGCTTATTTACATGGTGAATCTGAATTACCTGTAATAATATCGTCTTCTCTTACTGAAAATGAGAAATCACAACTCATTTCTGTGTTGAAATCTCATAAACCAGCCATTGCATGGAAGATTCATGATATTAAAGGAATAAGTCCTTCGTATTGCACACATAAAATCCTTATGGAAGAAGGTCATAAAACGTATGTG
This sequence comes from Rutidosis leptorrhynchoides, assembly GCF_046630445.1. NCBI lineage: Eukaryota > Viridiplantae > Streptophyta > Magnoliopsida > Asterales > Asteraceae > Rutidosis > Rutidosis leptorrhynchoides. Next base: position 204,528,203 of record NC_092336.1, on the reverse strand, counting down.
CAACGCCAACGAAGACAAAATCCTAATATGAAAGATGTAGTTAAGAAAGAGATTATTAAACTGCTAGACGCAGGTTTAATTTATCCAATTTCTGATAGTCCATGGGTAAGCCCAGTTCAATGCGTGCCTAAGAAGGGTGGCATGACTGTCATTACAAATGAGAAAAATGAGCTTATTCCTACTAGGACTGTAACAGGATGGCATGTGTGTATTGATTATATAAAATTAAATGACGCCACCAGAAAAGATCATTTTCCCTTACCTTTCATAGATCAAATGTTGGAAAGATTAGCCGGAAATAGTTACTATTGTTTTCTAGATGGATTTTCCGGATATTTTCAAATTCCAATAGCACCCGAAGATCAAGAGAAAATCACATTCACGTGCCCTTATGGTACTTTTGCTTACAAACGCATGCCATTTGGACTTTGCAACGCCCCAGCAACCTTTCAAAGGTGTATGATGGCGATTTTTCACGACATGATAGAAGAATGCATGGAAGTATTCATGGATGACTTTTCAGTCTTCGGTGATACATTTGAATCATGTCTAGTTAATCTGGAACGAATACTTATTAGATGCGAACAATCAAATCTAGTACTTAATTGGGAGAAATGCCATTTCATGGTTAAAGAAGGCATCGTTCTTGGTCATAAAATTTTAAAAGAAGGAATTGAAGTGGATAGAGCTAAAGTAGATGTAATTGCTAAACTTCCACATCCCACCAATGTTAGAGGAGTTAGGAGTTTTCTAGGGCATGCCGGTTTTTACCGACGTTTCATAAAAGATTTTTCTAAAATTGCCACTCCTATGAATAAACTCCTAGAAAAAGATGCTCCATTCATCTTTTCAGATGAGTGTATCAAATCTTTTAATATTCTTAAAGAAAAACTCACTAATGCGCCGATCATGATAACACCAAATTGGAATCTACCATTTGAACTAATGTGCGATGCAAGTGATTTTGCAATGGGAGCCGTTTTAGGACAAAGGATTGAAAAACGATTTCAACCTATATATTATGCTAGTAAGACATTACAAGGAGCACAAATGAACTATACAACTACTGAAAAAGAACTCATTGCTATTGTCTTTGCTTTTGACAAATTTCGATCATATCTCGTTCTAGCAAAAACGGTGGTCTATACCGACCATTCTGCTCTTAGATACCTATTTTCGAAACAAGATGCTAAACCAAGATTAATCCATTGGATCTTACTGTTACAAGAGTTTGATATTGAAATCCGAGATAAAAGAGGAGCAGAAAATCTCGCCGCTGATCACCTTTCTCGTCTTGAAAATCCTGAGTTAGAAGTTCTAAATGAATCGGCCATACAAGACAACTTTCCTGATGAATATCTATTGAAGATAGATTATAATGAAATACCATGGTTTGCAGACTATGCAAATTACTTAGTATGTGGATTCCTTGAAAAAGGAATATCGTACCAAAGACGAAAGAAATTCTTCAGTGATATAAAACACTATTTTTGGGAAGATCCACATCTATTTAAAAGTTGTCCCGATGGAATAATACGTCGATGTGTATTTGGAGATGAAGCTAGTAAAATATTAAACCATTGTCACACAGGACCAACCGGAGGGCATTATGGGCCTCAACTAACAGTAAGAAAAGTTTATGATGCTGGATTCTATTGGCCTACAATTTACAAAGACGCACACCTTCTTTGAAAATCCTGTGATGCTTGTCAAAGGGCCGGAAAGATAAGTCAACGTGATGAAATGCCACAAAATGTCATCCAAGTATGTGAAGTATTTGACATTTGGGGTATTGACTTTATGGGTCCATTTCCAAAATCTCATAATAATCTATATATACTCGTAGCCATTGATTATGTATCTAAATGGGCGGAAGCACAAGCTCTCCCAACTAACGATGCACGAGTTGTAGTCAACTTTTTAAAACGTCTTTTTGCAAGGTTTGGAACACCGAAAGCTTTAATAAGTGATCGGGGTACTCATTTCTGTAATAATCAACTTGAGAAAGTTCTTAAAAGATATGGAGTAACTTATAAAATCTCCACCGCATATCATCCACAAACAAGTGGACAAGTTGAAAATACCAACCGAGCTTTAAAACGTATTCTAGAGAAAACCGTAGGATCAAATCCGAAGAAATGGTCCATTAAATTGGAGGATGCACTCTGGGCTTTTAGAACAGCCTACAAAACTCCAATTGGAACCACACCTTTTAGACTTGTTTATGGAAAAGCATGTCATCTTCCAGTAGAAATTGAACACAAAGCATTTTGGGCTTTGAAGACATGTAATCTTGATTTACATGAAGCCGGACGTCTACGATTAAGTCAACTAAATGAATTAGAAGAATTAAGACATGAAGCATACGAAAATTCGTTAATCTATAAAGAAAGAACGAAGAAATGGCATGATAAAAGAATCAGAAGTTCAAAAGAATTTAAAGAAGGAGACAGAGTTCTTCTTTTCAATTCACGATTCAAGCTATTTCCCGGAAAATTGAAATCAAGATGGTCTGGACCATTCATAGTCAAAAGAGTTTTCCCATACGGAACAGTAGAATTGATAAATTCAAATGGGATTGAATTTAAAGTTAATGGTCACAGAGTTAAACATTACATACATGGTCCGATGGAAGTCGACAACGAAGTTAATCACAATTTCGACACCACAACTAACTAAGTGTGGGGAGAATCAAGGGGTTTATGTATTTCTGTTAGAGTTAGATTGTCTGTTTTCGTGTAGTTCTCGAAAATGGAACCCGAATGGTCTTTCCCTAGCAGACCCTAAAGAACTAGTCTTCTCCCCCCATTCTGAATTTTTATTTTTTTTAGGAAATGAAGACTGCCTGTGAACTAAACCATGGTCTAATGCTACACGCTTTGATCACTAAACGTAATAATGACACACTTCCGAGTGAAATAGTATCAGGAATCAGAGAAAGAATGGACGGAGTTAGAAAAGAATCCAGATGCGAAGATAATAAGTTACAATTTGGTAAAGGAAAATCAAAATCCGCAGCGAAAAGAAGAGCACGACACCTAGAAAGATGTCACAAATGCGGAAAATGGTCACATGGAGGTAAATGTTCAAATAATCAAACCTATTCAAATACCGAATTTGTTACTTTATGCAGAGACGGACCGTTCATATGTTTAGAAGAAAAGACACTGAATGCTCGAGGTTACGCCTATGTAGCAATGGAAAACCAATTAAACTGACTATCTTATGAATAGGATAGATCATATAACTAAGAAATCTATTTCACAGGTAAGTCTGTACAGTTTTTATTTTATTTATTTTTTTTTTAACCTTTTGATAATAAACGCTAATTTGTTTGCTAAAAAGTATTAAATTGGTATTGAATAAAATTAGGTTTGGCGACCGAAATTATTGATATCATTCAAAAATTTATTACATCACGGCGAAATTTAACGTTTATTCTTAAGGTATAAATATCTTTAAACAATCAACCCAAAATATTTCAAAAATTCGTCATGAGTTAAATTAGGTCTTGGAACCGAAATTACTTTACCGAAAAGAGGGGCGTATATTTTTGATAATATTTGATTGATTAAAGTGGGATAAAAAGCCAAAAAAAAAAAAAGATTTTTAATTTTATTTTTACCATGTTTTTAAAATTAATATTTAAATCTTAAATTAATATTGTAAACTTTGTAAAAACAATATATTTAAAATTGTAAATATTTGAAAAATTAATATAAGTTTGGTGTGAATTTATAATATGAATTTTTAAATTAAGTTTGGTGTGAATTTTTAATTTTTAAAAAAATATGAATTTTTAATTTTATGCATTTCATATTTTAAGTTTGGTGTGATTTTTTAATATTAATTTTAAATTTTATATTTAAATTGTGTGAATTTAAAAACAAAAATTTACTTTATCTCATTAAGTTAAAAATATGATTTTTAAAATTCGTCGTAAGTTGAAGACTAGGTCTTTGAACAGAAATTGCTTTACCCAAGGGAGGGACGAGAACTTTTATTATCATTATTTTAAATCTTATTGAATTAAAGTATGCCAAAAACATTAAAAAACCAAAAATCTTAGCTTTTAAAACAATCGCTACAAAAAGAAAAATTTTAAAATTTTGTCGAGGAACGGACTAGGACATCGATCCGAAACGACCTCGTCCTAAATAACAAGGGAAAAAAAATTTAAAAATTAATTACTTAATTGTTTTAATTAATATAAGATGTTAAAAAAAAAAAAAAAGCAAACTCCGCGACTCGTGGAGTTTGAAGCCTTAAACACCGCGACTCGCGGAGGGATGAAATTACAGAAAAAAAAAATAAAACAGCCGAACTGATCAGTCCCAACACACCACACCAAAAATACTGAAAAAACACTGCGAAAAACCCGAAAAAAATCGAAAAAAAACCCCCAAAATCACAATTTTTAACCGTTAATCATCAAATCTTTTACTAAAATCATGTTGAGAAGGATGCTATCTAGGAATTACTCAAGAAAAACGGTAAATTTCTACACCTAAACACCATTTAATCCGAAATTTGGTGTTCTTGAGCAATTTTTTCCCCAATTTGATTTTGATGCTTTTTAGTGTAATTATGCTTAAATTGTTTATGTATTATGCTTGTATAACCTAGATTGATGCTATTTAACATGATTAGAAGCCTTAAACTTCAAATTTTGAGTAATCTAGGGTTTGTGTTCTTGAGCAAATTTGGGGCTTTTTGATATAAACAGGTTATGGCCGATTTTTATCATGAATTGTTGCTAAATTAAGTAGTGTAACATGTTTAGGTAGTTAAATGATCCAAACTTTGAGCCTAAACATGATTTTGAGAATTAAAGTGGACTTTTTCAAGTCTAAAATTCATGAACTTGATTTTTGAAAGATAATGCCATTTGAAACCTGTTTAATTGCTAGTAATGATTATTTTGACATGTTATTTGAGTTGAATGCTTATGAACTTGGCGAACATTTTCGTATATGCTTATTTGAAAAAGTGTAGATTTGATAAAAATGTGAAAATGAGCTTAAGTTTGATATAAATTGATCATGTCATTGTAATTATTTTGATTGATGATTTTGCTGACACTAATGCATATTTGGATGCAAAAAAATTGTGTTTGATGTGTTTTGCAGACTGAAAGGGGTGAATCTTCATCCCAAGCTCGCAATGCTCCTGCTGAGAATGCGGAACAACAGGAGGTGGATAACTACTACAAGCAGGATATACCTCATCCAGTCATGACCTTTTCTGATATGCACTTGGAAGAGTTGCACCCGAACCTGAGATTTGACAGACTTAGGATAGATTATCCAAAATACCAAAGGGGTTTGCATACTCTTCATTCTAAGGTTGTTGAGGTACCGAGGGTCATAGAATGGGGATCCTTAGAAGCTGTAGAATTGGCCGGGCCAATTAGGGAATTACTTGTACAGAGGTATGGTAATTCTACTTTTAATGACTGGGTACGTTTATTCACCATGCGTAGACCTGTATATAAAGTATGGTGTGAAGAATTGTTGTGTAGTATAGAGTTGAATGATCGGGTAGCTAGTTTAACCGATCGATCTTTTATTAGATTTTTGTTAGGAGGTTCGATGCGCCACATGTCTATACTAGACATGGCTCAGGCTTTACATATATATACGCCTGAGGAGTTAGCATCTGCCGATTGTAGAGGATTGATACTAAATGGTAGAAAGATAGATGAAAATTTTGATACACACGGTGTATGGAGTCAAATGACAAACCATCACCGTTTCAAAGGGGGAAATTACTCTTATTTGGATATAGATAGAGCAGAATTAAGAGTGATTCATAGGTTTTTAGCTAATTCGATTACACAAAGAGGTAAGAACAAGGAAAAGGTAAATGAACAGGATTTGTTTTACCATATGTGTATTCGAGACCCACAAAGCACTGTAAGTATACCGTATTGTGTGGGTTATTATTTATCAGCTATGGTTAGGGGGATGAGACCGCATAGCATAATAGGAGGTGGTATTTTTATTACTTTGATTGCTGAATATCTCGGTGTGGATATAAGTCGGGGGGGATTATTAGTGGAAAAACCCGAACCCCGCGATACTATAGGTTTAAATGTATACCATGGTGCGAAAGTTTTGAAGAGGCGAAATAACGCCGCAGTACAATACCATGGTAGACATCCACAGGTTGAGAGAAACCAACAGCAAGGTAATGTAGGAGGGGGAAATGAGATGCAAGAAATGCAAAGGTTTATAGCTTCACAGGAGTACGAAAATGCTAGACAGAGAGCATTTGAAGATTGTCAAGTTCATCAGAACCAAATCATAGCTCATTGCCAACATATAGGTAGAAACTATATTCCTACACCGAAACCCATCTTCCCTCCCTGGTCTATAGAGATGCAACCACCGTATCCTACGTATAACCCTGCCGAAGCATTCTATAACACCTATGGTTATGCCTGGAACCCCTATTGGTACCAGTATCATCCCTAGTCTACTTAGTTTTTTTTTTTTATTTTGTAATTTGTAATGATTAATACGTTTAATACTTATGTTAATATTGTAATAGTTTTTATAATTGTCTAACTTTTATTCTTAGATTTTAATAATTTTTGAATGTGGGGTAATATACCAAACTTCAAAAATATGTATATATGTTTGCAGTTTATCTTATGTACACAACAGGGTAAAACAACGCATTTTCAAAGACTGGCATTAAGTTCAGCAAAAACAACTAATTTTGACGACAAGATGCAAAATATATGTGAAATAACAACAAGATGGAATGACAAATGATGTGCACCATTTATCATTCAGCAAACAAACGCCAATATATTTGGAAACTTTGGTAAAAATTTAATCATTTTCACACAAATCACCCTCAATAATTTACATTGTTACATTGCAAGATCTTGAGTGTGGGAAGGGGTTAAATTCTTTCGGATTTTAAAATTTTTATCTTAAACACTTGGTTACCATTAAAAATACTAGTAAAGCAGTAGTTGTATTAGAATCTAGTGCTCTCTGATAATAAAGAACAGCCCTAGTCTTATATACTGACTACCCAATTCTAGTAAAAGTTTTAAAAATTTTCAATTAAATGAACTCAAAATCATGTTTATACATATTTATGAACGATAAAACTAGGTTTTAACACCGAAATTATTGTTACCTCAGAAAGGACATAAAATGAGAAACAAACCAAAATGTTAAAATTCATTTAAAAGGAATAGAGGACGATAAAAAGGAAAATAAAAGCCAAGTGTGGGAAAATTTACCAAGTTATCTTAAACATATGTCACATATATCTGTAACAAAAAAAAACTGAAAATACTTTTGCTTTGGACTAAACTAAACTGTTTTACCCGATGAAAGAAAAGAAGAGATGGATCTACACAATGAATCAATTCCATCATTAAAAGGAAGTAAAGTCTTCCGAAAAAGACACGCGCTTCTTGATTTAGGTCAAGAAGTTGTCGTTCAGACCAGCTGTAGGTTGACGAAAAATCTAGAAAAGTCATCACTAAAATCAGCAGGAAATCCACAGACCTCAGCATTAAACAGGGTCGCCAAGTGGTCAGATTTATCCTAACCATGAGAAGGATTTATCTCGTACAATGGGGGGGCACCATGCAAATTAGCTGGATAAGACTAATGAATCAGATCCCTAGAAAGGATAATCTCCTTAAAAGATCAAAAATCAGCTTTTAAGCCTGATATTACTCAATCCTAGAGATTGACCTTAAAGATTGAGAATTCAAACTCATGGAATTCAATGATATCTAAACTCGAGCTTGAACGAGAAAATATTTTGATCAAAATTACAAACCGATTTGTTTTCTGAAAACCCTATTTTCAATGCGTTCATTACCATTGAACGTAAAATCCTAGGAATTCACCTGGAATTCATTATATAGTGACCCGAACTTTTCCATGTTTATATAAATTAATTAAGATTGATATTTACATGATTAAATGTTTCCAACATGTTAAGCAATCAAACTTGTTAAGACTTGATTAATTGAAATATGTTTCATATAGACAATTGACCACCCAAGTTGACCGGTGATTCACGAACGTTAAAACTTATAAAAACTATACGATGACATATATATGGTTATATATATAGTTAACATGTTTTTATTATAAGTATGTATCTCATTAGGTATTTTAACAATGAGTTATATACATAAAAATGAGACTATTAATTTAAGAAACTCGAAAACGATATATATAACGATTATCGTTATAACAACGTCTTACTAGGTACATATGAATCATATTAAGATATTGATACACTTGGTTAATTATGTTAAATGATAAGTAAATATATTATTAAGTGTATTAACAATGAAATACATATGTAAAAATAAGGCTACTAACTTAATGATTTCGAAACGAGACATATATGTAACGATTATCGTTGTAACGACATTTAACTGTATATACATCATACTAAGATATATTATATATCATAATATCATGATAATATAATAATTTAACATCTCAATTGTTATAATAAACAATGGGTTAACAACATTCAACAAGATCGTTAACCTAAAGGTTTCAAAACAACATTTACATGTAACGACTAACGATGACTTAACGACTCAGTTAAAATGTATATACATGTAGTGTTTTAATATGTATTCATACACTTTTGAAAGACTTCAAGACACTTATCAAAATACTTCTACTTAACAAAAATGCTTACAATTACATCCTCGTTCAGTTTCATCAACAATTCTACTCGTATGCACCCGTATTCGTACTCGTACAATACACAGCTTTTAGATGTATGTACTATTGGTATATACACTCCAATGATCAGCTCTTAGCAGCCCATGTGAGTCACCTAACACATGTGGGAACCATCATTTGGCAACTAGCATGAAATATCTCATAAAATTACAAAAATATGAGTAATCATTCATGACTTATTTACATGAAAACAAAATTACATATCCTTTATATCTAATCCATACACCAACGACCAAAAACACCTACAAACACTTTCATTCTTCAATTTTCTTCATCTAATTGATCTCTCTCAAGTTCTATCTTCAAGTTCTAAGTGTTCTTCATAAATTTCAAAAGTTCTAGTTTCATAAAATCAAGAATACTTTCAAGTTTGCTAGCTCACTTCCAATCTTGTAAGGTGATCATCCAACCTCAAGAAATCTTTGTTTCTTACAGTAGGTTATCATTCTAATACAAGGTAATAATCATATTCAAACTTTGGTTCAATTTCTATAACTATAACAATCTTATTTCAAGTGATGATCTTACTTGAACTTGTTTTCGTGTCATGATTCTGCTTCAAGAACTTCGAGCCATCCAAGGATCCGTTGAAGCTAGATCCATTTTTCCCTTTTCCAGTAGGTTTATCCAAGGAACTTAAGGTAGTAATGATGTTCATAACATCATTCGATTCATACATATAAAGCTATCTTATTCGAAGGTTTAAACTTGTAATCACTAGAACATAGTTTAGTTAATTCTAAACTTGTTCGCAAACAAAAGTTAATCCTTCTAACTTAACTTTTAAAATCAACTAAACACATGTTCTATATCTATATGATATGCTAACTTAATGATTTAAAACCTGGAAACACGAAAAACATTGTAAAACCGGATTTACGCCGTCGTAGTAACACCGCGGGCTGTTTTGGGTTAGTTAATTAAAAACTATGATAAACTTTGATTTAAAAGTTGTTATTCTGAGAAAATGATTTTTATTATGAACATGAAACTATATCCAAAAATTATGGTTAAACTCCAAGTGGAAGTATGTTTTCTAAAATGGTCATCTAGACGTCGTTCTTTCGACTGAAATGACTACCTTTACAAAAACGACTTGTAACTTATTTTTCCGACTATAAACCTATACTTTTTCTGTTTAGATTCATAAAATAGAGTTCAATATGAAACCATAGCAATTTGATTCACTCAAAACGGATTTAAAATGAAGAAGTTATGGGTAAAACAAGATTGGATAATTTTTCTCATTTTAGCTACGTGAAAATTGGTAACAAATCTATTCCAACCAAAACTTAATCAACTTGTATTGTATATTATGTAATCTTGAGATACCATAGACACGTATACAATGTTTCGACCTATCATGTCGACACATCTATATATATTTCGGAACAACCATAGACACTCTATATGTGAATGTTGGAGTTAGCTATACAGGGTTGAGGTTGATTCCAAAATATATATAGTTTGAGTTGTGATCAATACTGAGATACGTATACACTGGGTCGTGGATTGATTCAAGATAATATTTATCAATTTATTTCTGTACATCTAACTGTGGACAACTAGTTGTAGGTTACTAACGAGGACAGCTGACTTAATAAACTTAAAACATCAAAATATATTAAAAGTGTTGTAAATATATTTTGAACATACTTTGATATATATGTATATATTGTTATAGGTTCGTGAATCAACCAGTGGCCAAGTCTTACTTCCCGACGAAGTAAAAATCTGTGAAAGTGAGTTATAGTCCCACTTTTAAAATCTAATATTTTTGGGATGAGAATACATGCAGGTTTTATAAATGATTTACAAAATAGACACAAGTACGTGAAACTACATTCTATGGTTGAATTATCGAAATCGAATATGCCCCTTTTTATTAAGTCTGGTAATCTATGAATTAGGGAACAGACACCCTAATTGACACGAATCCTAAAGATAGATCTATTGGGCCTAACAAACCCCATCCAAAGTACTGGATGCTTTAGTACTTCGAAATTTATATCATATCCGAAGGGTGTCCCGGAATGATGGGGATATTCTTATATATGCATCTTGTTAATGTCGGTTACCAGGTGTTCACCATATGAATGATTTTTATCTCTATGTATGGGATGTGTATTGAAATATGAAATCTTGTGGTCTATTATTATGATTTGATATATATAGGTTAAACCTATAACTCACCAACATTTTTGTTGATGTTTTAAGCATGTTTATTCTCAGGTGATTATTAAGAGCTTCCGCTGTCGCATACTTAAATAAGGACGAGATTTGGAGTCCATGCTTGTATGATATTGTGTAAAAACTGCATTCAAGAAACTTATTTTGTTGTAACATAGTTGTATTGTAAACCATTATGTAATGGTCGTGTGTAAACAGGATATTTTAGATTATCATTATTTGATAATCTACGTAAAGTTTTTTTTAAACCTTTATCTATGAAATAAAGGTTATGGTTTGTTTTAAAAATGAATGCAGTCTTTGAAAAACGTCTCATATAGAGGTCAAAACCTCGCAACGAAATCAATTAATATGGAACGTTTTTAGTCAATAAGAACGGGACATTTCAGTTGGTATCCGAGCGTTGGTCTTAGAGAACCAGAATTTTGCATTAGTGTGTCTTATCGAGTTTGTTAGGATGCATTAGTAAGTCTGGACTTCGACCGTGTTTACTTGAAAAATGATTGCTTAACAAATTTTGTTGGAAACTATATATTTTTAACATGTGAATATTATGTGATATATTAATCTCTTAACGCGTTTGATATTATGTGATAGATGTCTACCTCTAGAACAAGTCCCATTGACTCACCTAATAATAATGAAGAGTCAAATGTAAATTGGAATGATTCGTGGACTGATTCACAAGTTCCCGAAGAGGAACCGGAAGAAGAGTCGGAACCGGAAGAAGAATCGGAACCGGAAGAAGAATCGGAACCGGATGAAGAAGTAGAACCGGTGGGGAAAATAATAAAACGGTTAAGTAAAAGAAAATCCTCAACCAACCGACCAAGGTTAATTATGGTCAATGGTGTTTCCGCCAAGGAAGCAAAATATTGGGAGGATTACCAATTCTCCGATGAATCGGATTCTGACGAGAATTCCGATGATGTTATAGAAATTACCCCAACTGAATTTAAAAAAGGCAAAAGAAAATAATAAGGGAAAGGGCATAAAAATAGAGAAATCTAATTCCAACCCCGATGAACTTTATATGTATCGTCAACCCCCGAAGTCCTTAAGTTGTAACAATGACCCGGGAACCTCTAAACCACCAGGTTTTTCTAAACCAATGTGGATAACGACGGCTCGTATTAGGGGAACATCATATATCCCTAGAAACTTGGCAAAACGAACCAAAACCGAAGAAGAAGAAACAAGCGAGTCGGAATAAGATAGTTGTATTCGTGTGGTGTAATATATGTAATATAGTGTGCTTATGCTTTATGATATATGTAAAAATTGCTTGTATTAATAAGTATTTTTTTTTTATGAATCTAACTCTTGTCTATTTTACAGTATAAAAACACAAAATGGATAGACAACCCAATATTTTAAGAGACCTACCAGGAGACATGATTGATGAAATCTTGTCTAAAGTCGGTCAGAATTCTTCGGCACAACTATTTAAGGCGAGTTCAGTTTGTAAGACATTCGAAGAACGTTCCAAGAATGTCTTGGTTTATAAGAGACTTTCGTTTGAAAGATGGGGGATATCACATTGGGAAACCCATAAGTTACGATGTGTTTACTTTGACGCATATATTGCGGGGAACCCAAATGCTATCTTACGCAACGGGTTAAGAAATTATTTTGACTCAATATATCCGAATATTGGACTTCGTGATTTAGAAAAAGCGGCTAACATGCAACATAAAAAAGCATGTTATGCTTACGGATTAGTAATGTTCGCTTCTCACCAAAGTGAGAACAAGAACATCGGGCTACAACTATTAAACAAAACGTTTCCACAAGTGACGGAGTCGGTAATTGGGGTAAGAAATGAGGTTTTTAGATTATTACGGGACTGTTGGACATTACGTAACCCTCGTCCCTTTGACGACGTTACAACACGCTGTCTTATCAACGGCCATAACGGTTATGTTCCACAAGACCAAGGATGGGAAGTAGTCCTAGTAAAACCAGAATGCATGACTTGTTTCTGGACGTATGAATTACGTGTCTTTATTGCCTTTGCTGAACGACTTGTGTACTAGCTAGAATTATCTTCACAACTATCTTGTATTAAAGTTATTGTGTGCTATATTTCATGCTTTATGTAAAATAAGCGGTATTGTAAGTTTGTAAAATATTGTATAAAAGTTTGAACGCGAAATATTATTATAATCAGTTTTTCATATAGAATTGTAGTAGTTGAATTGTATATTAGCTACTAAGTATGAACTTAACGGGTAGGTACTACCCGAATTTAAACTTATAAAACGCTAATATGAAGAAAAAGCTTTTATAAATGAGTTCATATTATGCTACGAAATACTATTAACTACTCTTAATATTCTGTATGATTAACTTGTTCCATTTAACTATTTTGAAGGAAATGGCACCGACTACTCGACACACCGTGAATATGAATGAAGAGGAATTCCGTACTTTTCTAGCTTCAAACATAGCCGCAGTACAGGCTGCGCTACATACCAACAATAACCTTGGATCTAGCAGTACAGGAAATCGTGTAGGATGCACCTACAAAGAATTCACTGCCTGCAAACCTTTGGAATATGATGGAACCGAAGGACCGATCGGATTAAAAAGGTGGACCGAGAAGGTTGAATCGGTGTTTGCCATAAGTAAGTGTACTGAAGAGGACAAAGTGAAGTACGCTACGCATACCTTCACAGGTTCTGCGTTAACATGGTGGAATACCTATCTAGAGCAAGTGGGACAAAACGATGCGTACGCACTACAGTGGTCAGCATTCAAGCACTTGATGAACGAGAAGTACCGTCCCAGAACCGAGGTCAATAAGCTCAAGACAGAACTTAGAGGGTTACGAACCCAAGGATTTGATATTACCACGTACGAAAGACGATTCACAGAATTGTGCCTATTGTGTCCGGGAGCATTCGAAGATGAGGAAGAGAAGATCGACGCGTTTGTGAAAGGATTACCGGAAAGAATCCAAGAAGATATAAGTTCACACGAGCCCGCCTCCATACAACAGGCATGTAGAATGGCTCACAAACTCGTGAACCAAATTGAAGAAAGAATTAAAGAACAGACTGCTGAAGAGGCCAATGTGAAGCAAGTCAAAAGAAAGTGGGAGGAAAACGGTGATAAGAATCACCAATACAACAACAACAGCAATTACAACAATAATCGCAACAATTATCCCAACAATCGCAACATCAATCGCAACTACAACAAACGGCCCAACAACAACAACAACAACAACAACAACAGCAACTACAACAATCATCCCAACAACAATAATAACCGCAACAACAACAACAATCAGAAGCAGCTATGCCAAAGGTGTGAAAAGAATCACTCGGGGTTCTGCACCAAATTTTGCAACAAGTGTAAAAGAAATGGTCATAGCGCGGTGAAGTGTGAGGTCTACGGACCAGGGGTTAATAGAACGAAAGGAACAAATGGTGTCGGAACGAGTAATGGCGGAGCAAGTAGTGTCGGAGCAAGTTATGCCAATGTAGTTTGTTATAAATGTGGAAAACCGGGCCACATTATTAGAAATTGCCCGAACCAGGAGAACACGAATGGACAAGGCCGTGGAAGAGTTTTCAATATTAATGCGGCAGAGGCACAGGAAGACCCGGAGCTTGTTACGGGTACGTTTCTTATTGACAATAAATCTGCTTACGTTTTATTTGATTCGGGTGCGGATAGAAGCTATATGAGTAGAGATTTTTGTGCTAAATTAAGTTGTCCATTGACGCCTTTGGATAGTAAATTTTTACTCGAATTAGCAAATGGTAAATTAATTTCAGCAGATAATATATGTCGGAATCGAGAAATTAAACTGGTTAGCGAAACATTTAAGATTGATTTGATACCAGTAGAGTTAGGGAGTTTTGATGTGATAATCGGTATGGACTGGTTGAAAGAAGTGAAAGCGGAGATCGTTTGTTACAAAAATGCAATTCGCATTATACGAGAAAAAGGAAAACCCTTAATGGTGTACGGAGAAAAGGGCAACACGAAGCTACATCTTATTAGTAATTTGAAAGCACAAAAACTAATAAGAAAAGGTTGCTATGCTGTTCTAGCACACGTCGAGAAAGTACAAACTGAAGAAAAGAGCATCAATGATGTTCCCGTCGCAAAAGAATTTCCTGATGTATTTCCGAAAGAATTACCGGGATTACCCCCACATAGATCCGTTGAATTTCAAATAGATCTTGTACCAGGAGCTGCACCAATAGCTCGTGCTCCTTACAGACTCGCACCCAGCGAGATGAAAGAACTACAAAGCCAATTACAAGAACTTTTAGAGCGTGGTTTCATTCGACCAAGCACATCACCGTGGGGAGCTCCTGTTTTGTTTGTCAAGAAGAAAGATGGTACATTCAGGTTGTGTATCGACTACCGAGAGTTGAACAAACTTACCATCAAGAACCGCTACCCACTACCGAGAATCGATGACTTATTTGATCAACTACAAGGCTCGTCTGTTTATTCAAAGATTGACTTACGTTCCGGGTATCATCAAATGCGGGTGAAAGAAGATGATATTCCAAAGACTGCTTTCAGAACACGTTACGGTCATTACGAGTTTATGGTCATGCCGTTTGGTTTAACTAATGCACCAGCTGTGTTCATGGACCTTATGAACCGAGTGTGTGGACCATACCTTGACAAGTTTGTCATTGTTTTCATTGATGACATACTTATTTACTCAAAGAATGACCAAGAACACGGTGAACATTTGAGAAAGGTGTTAGAAGTATTGAGGAAGGAAGAATTGTACGCTAAGTTTTCAAAGTGTGCATTTTGGTTGGAAGAAGTTCAATTCCTCGGTCACATAGTGAACAAAGAAGGTATTAAGGTGGATCTGGCAAAGATAGAAACTGTTGAAAAGTGGGAAACCCCTAAAACTCCGAAACACATACGCCAGTTTTTAGGACTAGCTGGTTACTACAGAAGGTTCATCCAAGACTTTTCGAGAATAGCAAAACCCTTGACTGCATTAACGCATAAAGGGAAGAAATTTGAATGGAATGATGAACAAGAGAAAGCGTTTCAGTTATTGAAGAAAAAGCTAACTACGGCACCTATATTGTCATTGCCTGAAGGGAATGATGATTTTGTGATTTATTGTGATGCATCAAAGCAAGGTCTCGGTTGTGTATTAATGCAACGAACGAAGGTGATTGCTTATGCGTCTTGTAACATCCCGCGTTTTTTCGTTAAATTTATTTTTAACACTATTTTTTTTTAATAATACCTTTCGTTATTTAAATTCGTAGTTTC
Organism: Rutidosis leptorrhynchoides; assembly: GCF_046630445.1. Lineage (NCBI taxonomy): Eukaryota > Viridiplantae > Streptophyta > Magnoliopsida > Asterales > Asteraceae > Rutidosis > Rutidosis leptorrhynchoides. Next base: position 204,512,001 of record NC_092336.1, on the reverse strand, counting down.
CGTTGACCAACGTTCTTAATTTTCCCGTTATTTAATTATAACATCACTCGTTTACTCGAGCGTTTTTAAAATATTCGTTTGGTTAATTCCCGCACCCGCTTTGAAACTTGAGGGACTAATCTTGGCACTTGGCCAAATTTTGGTAACTAGTCACCACCACCTCCCACCATCTCATCCATTCATTTTCCTCTTCTTCTTCTACCTCCTTTCTCTCTTCCATTTTTGAACCATAAACACCCAACTCACAAATTCATCATCTAAATCCTATTGGAGAAGCAAACATAAAAACAAATTACATTTTCGTGATCCTCTCTTCATCCTCTTCGATTTGGTACCAATTTCATAGCTTGGGGTAAAGTTTCTAAAAACTCTAGATTTCTCTAAATTCGTGTTTTTGACTTGAAATGGTGTTAGTTAGTGTCTATGGCTCGTGTATAACATGAATATATGTTTTGTTTGCTCGATTCGTTGTTTTGAGTAACTAGTTTGAACATTTGAAATGGGTGTGCTTAATCTTTGATTTTGGATGAGTTAATGTTGTTAAATTGTTAAAGTTTATGTTTTAAAAGTGTTACTAGCATCTTAGGCATCAATTTGATGTGTAGGTTGATTTGAAAAACATCATTTACATGATTATTGGTTTTGTGATTCTTGATTAGGGTTTGATGAACTCTAAAAGGAAATTTTGATGCTTTGAATGCCATGAAATGTTATTAGTTAGTGATTAGTTGTATTGTATGTTTCATTACCTTCAAAACGGCATATCATATGTGTGAATTGCATTTCCGAATCTTGAAATGCGTTTTATGAACTTGAAACTTCGATTTTGAATATTTAATGATCATTTATTGAGGTTTTCATTGTTGTTAATGATGGAATTGATTCATGAAATGTGTTTAGTTGTATTCTTTGTCAAAATACCTTTCCAACGATATAAGATACTTGTTTTGGATGTTTACGGTTTAGGATTTATGGGTATTTGAAGTTGGATTCGTGTTTGAGTGTGAAAACTGCCAGACTTGCTAATCAGTTATATGGAGCGGCGCGCCAAAATCCGCGCGGCGCGCCATTTGGGCCTGTCCCAAATTCTTTTGATTTTCACATTTTCACCCCCGCTTACTCGTAACTCCGATTAACATGAAACTTGGCAAACATGTTTATATATGAATTCTAAGCTTAGGAAAATTGTCGGATACCCGACCCGACCCCGTTGACTTTGACTTTGACTTTGACCAAGTTTGACTTTTAGTCAAACTTAACCAAACTCTTATGCAATCGTTCTAACATGCTTTTATACGTGATTCTTGCATGAAACTTGACAACGTGATTCACATGCTATACTAATCGAGTCGTAATGAGTCATAGGACTAATTGAACACATTTCGCCCGACCTTGTGTCGTAACCGGTTAATTGATACAACTTACTTGTTTAGGTCAAGGCTAAGCAACATTCATGCACACGTTTACTTTGTGAAGTACATTTATACTCGTGCACTCGAGGTGAGATCATAGTCCCATCTTTCAAACAACTTTTATGCTTTAAACTATGGGATGAGAAACATATACGTATCATACTTTTATACATTGAACACAAGTACGAAAACGAACATTCCACGTACGGGTTTGAACAAAAAGCCTCAATTCAGTTATCATTAGTTACACTTGCAGGGTGTAAACGTGAACTTATATTATGTGATCACATGGGCTTGACGAGCCTCATTCGGACGGTTCGCTACCGTTAGCGGATGAAATATATTTTCGGGTCTAGTGTATGTTCTAACACTATGCAAAGGGTGCAAAACAGTTAAGTTTGATAATTGGGTGCCCGGGATACAAACAACTTTGGAATGCAAATGATTTTGATAATCATCTTATACTAAATCTTGTGGTTCAAATACAACGTTTACTAAAACACCTATGATTTCACCAACGTTTTTCGTTGACAGTTTTCTATATGTTTCTCAGGTTCATACATGGCTATTTGATACATGCTTCCAAGTACACTCATACTTGCTTGGGGTCAAGCATACATACATGCATACGCTAGTGATAGCACCTTTGGATTCAAACATGTTGTTTACATACTTACGCTATTTATAGCAAACCGTGACTTTCAACTTATATTATGTCGCAAGTTATTTCATTTATACTTTACAACTTTTGTAAACTTAAACTTGTTGTCGAACCGTTTGGTAAACTAAACTTTGTAAGTTTTGTACATTTCAAATGAATGCGACATAATTTTGGTCAAACGAGTCTCATATAGGGACTACGACCACGTAACGGGACCTAAGTTAGCGGCGCCGTCAATGACGATTTTGTCGGGTCGCTACAGATGGTATCAGAGCGTTGGTTGTAGGGAACTAGGATGTGCATTAGTGTGTCTGACAGAGTCGTTAGGACGCATTAGTGAATCTAGACTACAACCGGATAGTTAATCATTGCATCCTGACTTGCATTTGCTATAGATGACACTTACTTGACTATTTGTGCATATATACTTGAATCTTTCTTAGGTGAACTCCATAATGGTACCAAACTTTCATCATACGAATCCGTATTCTGCCACTTCCTGGTAACACACGTAAATTCGAGATTCATGCGCGTAAGGATGACAACGACTTCATTGGTCACACTTGTCCGGGAACCCTGTCTCCCAGATTATGATTTGCCACCGTTTCAACTTACTATCGGTGTCACACCGGTGTTCCTTACTATCTACCACTTCTTGTTACTACCATCACTACTCTAGGTGAGTATCGTCATCGCTAATTATCACTACGGTTGCGTGCTACTCGTTATCATGACTCGTTACTCTTTTCATACCTGAATACATTATTGTCTGACTCGAACCGCATTGACGTGAACAAACATTTATACACTTCCCTCGGGGAACGCTTCTTTAGAGTTGCAGAAATTCTTTCGATTTAATACGAGTCACGTTTGAGACGTCGTTACACTTTGTTCATTCTAGATCTTCACAGTTACACGAACTTGATGTTATGGAGTGATGTGGGAATGGAGGTATGAGTTAGCGTAATATAACGACACTCGATCAACGTGGTTATATTACGGTAAGCCATACCAAAGTTCTAATGACTCGTGATGGTGATTGGACTCGATCAACCTAATCACCACCATGTGCCATGTACATGACTTCATTTTTCTTGTTTGAATATCCGACAACTCCGAGAATACTGATAACAACCATACCCGGGACACATCGTCGATTATTATCAAACCATACTTATGCTTCCGAATGAATGAAAAATTCCTTCGACTTCAACCATATGCTATACGTGTATACTATCTCGTTTTCGCACAATTTTATCGACGAACTACAAAATGCTTGGTATGCTCACATCGAGGGGGAAACCTCTCTCGCTTTACACTCGCACTTTCGTATAAGGAAATCTTTATTCTAAATTCTCAATGGAGGGAGAGACTCCTCACGTTATACTAGTATTCGCCTCGAGGGTGAATAGTCCTAACGAACGTTTTTAGAAACCGATAAATCTTCCGCGGCGCAAAATTCTTGAGAAACAGAAACTTGTTCCAACAAACGTTTTCAAGTCCTAACAAACTTTTTCAAATATACCTTAAAGAAATGTACCTCGTTTCGGATCGAGATTCTCATTTCACTTCTAGATTTCAGAGTGCCTTACAAAAAGCTTCGGGACCACGTTTAAACATTAGTACCGCGTATCATCCACAAACCGATGGACCAAGCAAACACATGATTCAAACCTTGAAAACCATAATACGAGTTTGCGTTATCAACTTCAAATTTACTTGAGAAAAGTTTTTGTCTTTAGCCGAATTCTCTTACTACAATAATTTTCATCCGAATATTAACGCCACACCCTTCGAGAACTCATATAGCCATAATTGTCGTTTTCTTAATCGTTGAACCGAAGTAGGTGACAAGCAAACCACCGGACCCGAACTCATTCATAAAGTAACCATTAAGATCGTTCCAATCCGAGAAAGGCTCGAGACGGCCCGTAGTCGCCAAAGGAGCTATGCCAATGTTAGACGTAAACCTTTCGAATTCCATGTGGGAAACCGCGTAACGTTAAAAGTCGCACCTTGAAAAGGTGTAGTCCGTTTCGGAAACGTAGAAAGCTAAATCCGCGATATTTTTAGTCCTTTTGAAATTTTGGGGTGTGTTGTGCCCGTTGCTTACCGCTTCGAACTTCCGACTCAAACAAATTCCGTTCATCCTACATTCTGTGTATCAAACTTAAAGGCGTGTCTTGCGAGACAAGAACTTGTTATCCTCTTCGATGAACTTACTATCAACGATAAACCTCACTTCCAAGGAGGACCGGTTGAAACTATAAATCGTGGAACCAAACTTTGAACCAACGTAAAATCGCGACTGTCGAAGTTCGTTGAAATACCCGAGGGAGTACCTTCACTTATTCGTAGAACCGACAACGCAAGATCTCGAGGAAGAAACAACGACTACTACTTCCAACTAAATTTCGGGACGAAATTTCTTTTAAGGTGTAGGTAATGTAACATCCCGCGTTTTTCCGTTAAATTTATTTTTAACACTATTTTTTTTTAATAATACCTTTCGTTATTTAAATTCGTAGTTTCCGTTGACCAACGTTCTTAATTTTCCCGTTATTTAATTATAACATCACTCGTTTACTCGAGCGTTTTTAAAATATTCGTTTGGTTAATTCCCGCACCCGCTTTGAAACTTGAGGGACTAATCTTGGCACTTGGCCAAATTTTGGTAACTAGTCACCACCATCTCATCCATTCATTTTCCTCTTCTTCTTCTACCTCCTTTCTCTCTTCCATTTTTGAACCATAAACACCCAACTCACAAATTCATCATCTAAATCCTATTGGAGAAGCAAACATAAAAACAAATTACATTTTCGTGATCCTCTCTTCATCCTCTTCGATTTGGTACCAATTTCATAGCTTGGGGTAAAGTTTCTAAAAACTCTAGATTTCTCTAAATTCATGTTTTTGACTTGAAATGGTGTTAGTTAGTGTCTATGGCTCGTGTATAACATGAATATATGTTTTGTTTGCTCGATTCGTTGTTTTGAGTAACTAGTTTGAACATTTGAAATGGGTGTGCTTAATCTTTGATTTTGGATGAGTTAATGTTGTTAAATTGTTAAAGTTTATGTTTTAAAAGTGTTACTAGCATCTTAGGCATCAATTTGATGTGTAGGTTGATTTGAAAAACATCATTTACATGATTATTGGTTTTGTGATTCTTGATTAGGGTTTGATGAACTCTAAAAGGAAATTTTGATGCTTTGAATGCCATGAAATGTTATTAGTTAGTGATTAGTTGTATTGTATGTTTCATTACCTTCAAAACGGCATATCATATGTGTGAATTGCATTCCCGAATCTTGAAATGCGTTTTATGAACTTGAAACTTCGATTTTGAATATTTAATGATCATTTATTGAGGTTTTCATTGTTGTTAATGATGGAATTGATTCATGAAATGTGTTTAGTTGTATTCTTTGTCAAAATACCTTTCCAACGATATAAAATACTTGTTTTGGATGTTTACGGTTTAGGATTTATGGGTATTTGAAGTTGGATTCGTGTTTGAGTGTGAAAACTGCCAGACTTTCTAATCAGTTATATGGAGCGGCGCGCCAAAATCCGCGCGGCGCGCCATTTGGGCCTGTCCCAAATTCTTTTGATTTTCACATTTTCACCCCCGCTTACTCGTAACTCCGATTAACATGAAACTTGGCAAACATGTTTATATATGAATTCTAAGCTTAGGAAAATTGTCGGATACCCGACCCGACCCCGTTGACTTTGACTTTGACTTTGACCAAGTTTGACTTTTAGTCAAACTTAACCAAACTCTTATGCAATCGTTCTAACATGCTTTTATACGTGATTCTTGCATGAAACTTGACAACGTGATTCACATGCTATACTAATCGAGTCGTAATGAGCCATAGGACTAATTGAACACATTTCGCCCGACCTTGTGTCGTAACCGGTTAATTGATACAACTTACTTGTTTAGGTCAAGGCTAAGCAACATTCATGCACACGTTTAATTTGTGAAGTACATTTATACTCGTGCACTCGAGGTGAGATCATAGTCCCATCTTTCAAACAACTTTTATGCTTTAAACTATGGGATGAGAAACATATACGTATCATACTTTTATACATTGAACACAAGTACGAAAACGAACATTCCACGTACGGGTTTGAACAAAAAGCCTCAATTCAATTATCATTAGTTACACTTGCAGGGTGTAAACGTGAACTTATATTATGTGATCACATGGGCTTGACGAGCCTCATTCGGACGGTTCGCTACCGTTAGCGGATGAAATATATTTTCGGGTCTAGTGTATGTTCTAACACTACGCAAAGGGTGCAAAACAGTTAAGTTTGATAATTGGGTGCCCGGGATACAAACAACTTTGGAATGCAAATGATTTTGATAATCATCTTATACTAAATCTTGTGGTTCAAATACAACGTTTACTAAAACACCTATGATTTCACCAACGTTTTTCGTTGACAGTTTTCTATATGTTTCTCAGGTTCATACATGGCTATTTGATACATGCTTCCGCGTACACTCATACTTGCTTGGGGTCAAGCATACATACATGCATACGCTAGTGATAGCACCTTTGGATTCAAACATGTTGTTTACATACTTACGCTATTTATAGCAAACCGTGACTTTCAACTTATATTATGTCGCAAGTTATTTCATTTATACTTTACAACTTTTGTAAACTTAAACTTGTTGTCGAACCGTTTGGTAAACTAAACTTTGTAAGTTTTGTACATTTCAAATGAATGCGACATAATTTTGGTCAAACGAGTCTCATATAGGGACTACGACCACGTAACGGGACCTAAGTTAGCGGTGCCGTCAATGACGATTTTGTCGGGTCGCTACACGTCTAGACAATTGAAGATTCACGAACAAAATTATACGACGCATGATTTGGAATTAGGCGCGGTTGTTTTTGCATTAAAGACTAGGAGGCACTACTTATATGGGGTCAAAAGTATTATATATACCGACCACAAAAGTCTTCAACACATATTTAATCAGAAACAACTGAATATGAGGCAGCGTAGGTGGATTGAATTATTGAATGATTACGACTTTGAGATTCGTTACCACCCGGGGAAGGCAAATGTGGTAGCCGATGCCTTGAGCAGGAAGGACAGAGAACCCATTCGAGTAAAATCTATGAATATAATGATTCATAATAACCTTACTACTCAAATAAAGGAGGCGCAACAAGGAGTTTTAAAAGAGGGAAATTTAAAGGATGAAATACCCAAAGGATCGGAGAAGCATCTTAATATTCGGGAAGACGGAACCCGGTATAGGGCTGAAAGGATTTGGGTACCAAAATTTGGAGATATGAGAGAAATGGTACTTAGAGAAGCTCATAAAACCAGATACTCAATACATCCTGGAATGGGGAAGATGCACAAGGATCTCAAGAAACATTTTTGGTGGCCGGGTATGAAAGCCGATGTTGCTAAATACTTAGGAGAATGTTTGACGTGTTCTAAGGTCAAAGCTGAGCATCAGAAACCATCAGGTCTACTTCAACAACCCGAAATCCCGGAATGGAAATGGGAAAACATTACCATGGATTTCATCACTAAATTGCCAAGGACTGCAAGTGGTTTTGATACTATTTGGGTAATAGTTGATCGTCTCACCAAATCAGCACACTTCCTGCCAATAAGAGAAGATGACAAGATGGAGAAGTTAGCACGACTGTATTTGAAGGAAGTCGTCTCCAGACATGGAATACCAATCTCTATTATCTCTGATAGGGATGGCAGATTTATTTCAAGATTCTGGCAGACATTACAGCAAGCATTAGGAACTCGTCTTGACATGAGTACTGCCTATCATCCACAAACTGATGGGCAGAGTGAAAGGACGATACAAACGCTTGAAGACATGCTACGAGCATGTGTTATTGATTTCGGAAACAGTTGGGATCGACATCTACCGTTAGCAGAATTTTCCTACAACAACAGCCACCATTCAAGCATTGAGATGGCACCGTTTGAAGCACTTTATGGTAGAAAGTGCAGGTCTCCGATTTGTTGGAGTGAAGTGGGGGATAGACAGATTTCGGGTCCGGAGATTATACAAGAAACTACCGAGAAGATCATCCAAATTCAACAACGGTTGAAAACCGCCCAAAGTCGACAAAAGAGCTACGCTGACATTAAAAGAAAAGATATAGAATTTGAAATTGGAGAGATGGTCATGCTTAAAGTTGCACCTTGGAAAGGTGTTGTTCGATTTGGTAAACGAGGGAAATTAAATCCAAGGTTTATTGGACCATTCAAGATTATTGATCGTGTCGGACCAGTAGCTTACCGACTTGAGTTACCTCAACAACTCGCTGCTGTACATAACACTTTCCACGTCTCGAATTTGAAGAAATGTTTTGCTAAAGAAGATCTCACTATTCCGTTAGATGAAATCCAAATCAACGAAAAACTTCAATTCATCGAAGAACCCGTCGAAATAATGGATCGTGAGGTTAAAAGACTTAAGCAAAACAAGATACCAATTGTTAAGGTTCGATGGAATGCTCGTAGAGGACCCGAGTTCACCTGGGAGCGTGAAGATCAGATGAAGAAGAAATACCCGCATCTATTTCCAGAAGATTCGTCAACACCTTCAACAGCTTAAAATTTCGGGACGAAATTTATTTAACGGGTAGGTACTGTAGTGACCCGAACTTTTCCATGTTTATATAAATTAATTAAGATTGATATTTACATGATTAAATGTTTCCAACATGTTAAGCAATCAAACTTGTTAAGACTTGATTAATTGAAATATGTTTCATATAGACAATTGACCACCCAAGTTGACCGGTGATTCACGAACGTTAAAACTTATAAAAACTATACGATGACATATATATGGTTATATATATAGTTAACATGTTTTTATTATAAGTATGTATCTCATTAGGTATTTTAACAATGAGTTATATACATAAAAATGAGACTATTAATTTAAGAAACTCGAAAACGATATATATAACGATTATCGTTATAACAACGTCTTACTAGGTACATATGAATCATATTAAGATATTGATACACTTGGTTAATTATGTTAAATGATAATTAAATATATTATTAAGTGTATTAACAATGAAATACATATGTAAAAATATGGCTACTAACTTAATGATTTCGAAACGAGACATATATGTAACGATTATCGTTGTAACGACATTTAACTGTATATACATCATACTAAGATATATTATATATCATAATATCATGATAATATAATAATTTAACATCTCAATTGTTATAATAAACAATGGGTTAACAACATTCAACAAGATCGTTAACTTAAAGGTTTCAAAACAACATTTACATGTAACGACTAACGATGACTTAACGACTCAGTTAAAATGTATATACATGTAGTGTTTTAATATGTATTCATACACTTTTGAAAGACTTCAAGACACTTATCAAAATACTTCTACTTAACAAAAATACTTACAATTACATCCTCGTTCAGTTTCATCAACAATTCTACTCGTATGCACCCGTATTCGTACTCGTACAATACACAGCTTTTAGATGTATGTACTATTGGTATATACACTCCAATGATCAGCTCTTAGCAGCCCATGTGAGTCACCTAACACATGTGGGAACCATCATTTGGCAACTAGCATGAAATATCTCATAAAATTACAAAAATATGAGTAATCATTCATGACTTATTTACATGAAAACAAAATTACATATCTTTTATATCTAATCCATACACCAACGACCAAAAACACCTACAAACACTTTCATTCTTCAATTTTCTTCATCTAATTGATCTCTCTCAAGTTCTATCTTCAAGTTCTAAGTGTTCTTCATAAATTTCAAAAGTTCTAGTTTCATAAAATCAAGAATACTTTCAAGTTTGCTAGCTCACTTCCAATCTTGTAAGGTGATCATCCAACCTCAAGAAATCTTTGTTTCTTACAGTAGGTTATCATTCTAATACAAGGTAATAATCATATTCAAACTTTGGTTCAATTTCTATAACTATAACAATCTTATTTCAAGTGATGATCTTACTTGAACTTGTTTTCGTGTCATGATTCTGCTTCAAGAACTTCGAGCCATCCAAGGATCCGTTGAAGCTAGATCCATTTTTCCCTTTTCCAGTAGGTTTATCCAAGGAACTTAAGGTAGTAATGATGTTCATAACATCATTCGATTCATACATATAAAGCTATCTTATTCGAAGGTTTAAACTTGTAATCACTAGAACATAGTTTAGTTAATTCTAAACTTGTTCGCAAACAAAAGTTAATCCTTCTAAATTAACTTTTAAAATCAACTAAACACATGTTCTATATCTATATGATATGCTAACTTAATGATTTAAAACCTGGAAACACGAAAAACATTGTAAAACCGGATTTACGCCGTCGTAGTAACACCGCGGGCTGTTTTGGGTTAGTTAATTAAAAACTATGATAAACTTTGATTTAAAATTTGTTATTCTGAGAAAATGATTTTTATTATGAACATGAAACTATATCCAAAAATTATGGTTAAACTCCAAGTGGAAGTATGTTTTCTAAAATGGTCATCTAGACGTCGTTCTTTCGACTGAAATGACTACCTTTACAAAAACGACTTGTAACTTATTTTTCCGACTATAAACCTATACTTTTTCTATTTAGATTCATAAAATAGAGTTCAATATGAAACCATAGCAATTTGATTCGCTCAAAACGGATTTAAAATGAAGAAGTTATGGGTAAAACAAGATTGGATAATTTTTCTCATTTTAGCTACGTGAAAATTGGTAACAAATCTATTCCAACCAAAACTTAATCAACTTGTATTGTATATTATGTAATCTTGAGATACCATAGACACGTATACAATGTTTCGACCTATCATGTCGACACATCTATATATATTTCGGAACAACCATAGACACTCTATATGTGAATGTTGGAGTTAGCTATACAGGGTTGAGGTTAATTCCAAAATATATATAGTTTGAGTTGTGATCAATACTGAGATACGTATACACTGGGTCGTGGATTGATTCAAGATAATATTTATCAATTTATTTCTGTACATCTAACTGTGGACAACTAGTTGTAGGTTACTAACGAGGACAGCTGACTTAATAAACTTAAAACATCAAAATATATTAAAAGTGTTGTAAATATATTTTGAACATACTTTGATATATATGTATATATTGTTATAGGTTCGTGAATCAACCAGTGGCCAAGTCTTACTTCCCGACGAAGTAAAAATCTGTGAAAGTGAGTTATAGTCCCACTTTTAAAATCTAATATTTTTGGGATGAGAATACATGCAGGTTTTATAAATGATTTACAAAATAGACACAAGTACGTGAAACTACATTCTATGGTTGAATTATCGAAATCGAATATGCCCCTTTTTATTAAGTCTGGTAATCTATGAATTAGGGAACAGACACCCTAATTGACGCGAATCCTAAAGATAGATCTATTGGGCCTAACAAACCCCATCCAAAGTACTGGATGCTTTAGTACTTCGAAATTTATATCATATCCGAAGGGTGTCCCGGAATGATGGGGATATTCTTATATATGCATCTTGTTAATGTCGGTTACCAGGTGTTCACCATATGAATGATTTTTATCTCTATGTATGGGATGTGTATTGAAATATGAAATCTTGTGGTCTATTATTATGATTTGATATATATAGGTTAAACCTATAACTCACCAACATTTTTGTTGACGTTTTAAGCATGTTTATTCTCAGGTGATTATTAAGAGCTTCCGCTGTCGCATACTTAAATAAGGATGAGATTTGGAGTCCATGCTTGTATGATATTGTGTAAAAACTGCATTCAAGAAACTTATTTTGTTGTAACATAGTTGTATTGTAAACCATTATGTAATGGTCGTGTGTAAACAGGATATTTTAGATTATCATTATTTGATAATCTACGTAAAGTTTTTTTTAAACCTTTATCTATGAAATAAAGGTTATGGTTTGTTTTAAAAATGAATGCAGTCTTTGAAAAACGTCTCATATAGAGGTCAAAACCTCGCAACGAAATCAATTAATATGGAACGTTTTTAGTCAATAAGAACGGGACATTTCACATTAGGTCACCTGAACTAAATCGGGTGTCAACCGTAAGAACGGTGGTTGCATAGTGGTCAAAGACAGGACCTTGTGCCAGACCGAAAAATCATAAGGGTGAGCTTTACTATTGCTCCTACCAAGGATAGTAATTGCGTCAAACACGTTATAGACCATAATTAAAAGCATGTCAGGGGACATTGCCTTAACAGTTGCTTGTTCAACGCTTTCCTTTACAACCGGACGGTAGTTTACCGAAAGGTAATATACGGGACAAGTAAACTGGACGTGTTGCTTTCCAAATACAAGGTTAGCAAGTGGGTGACACAAAACCGCAAGTTTTGAGCTAAAATTTTCAAATCTGAAACCCACCAAACCCACAAAAATATTTTGCAAACACCGGTAAAGGGTTATTCCGGAAAACTTATCTAGGGTAAAAACTAGATTTAATTTTCAAAGGATCAAATGTTTTCATAAAGATCCAATTTCCTTAATGGATCTAAATTTTTATAGTCATGTGGGACTGTAAACCATATCGTTACTACCATTGTTTATACCGCCGTAAAGAAATCACTGATGTACAAAGTGTGAAGAATAAAGAAGTGATTCTAGTATTTCAAAACGATATTGCTTGAGGACAAGCAACGCTCAAGTGTGGGAACATTTGATAATGCTAAAAACGAACATATATTTCATAGCATTATTCCTCAAGAAAGACAAGCTTTTAGTTGCAATTGTTCTATTTACAAGTGATATTCGTTTAAATATTAAAAGGTGAAGACAAAAGACAGATTCGACGAATTGAAGACGCAAACGACCAAAAAGCTCAAAAGTACAAAAGACAATCAAAGAGGTTCCAATTATTGATAAGAAACGTCTCGAAATTACAAGAGTACAAGATTCAAAACGCAAAGTACAAGATATTAAATTGTACGCAAGAACGTTCGAAAATCCGGAACCAGGACCAGAGTCAACTCTCAACGCTCGACGCAACGGACTAAAAATTACAAGTCAACTATGCACATAAATATAATATAATATTTAAATAATTCTTATAATTATTTATATATTATATTAATATTTAAAACCGTCGGCAAGAAAGACTCCAAAAGGGACTGAGCTGTAATTTCAAACTCCGCGACTCACGGAGTTTGAAGGCAAAAATGCCGCGAGTCGCGGAGCCCCAAAGTTTCAAAATCCCTATAAAAGCAAACGAATTCTGATCGCAAAAATTACAATATATCCATCCATCTCTCTATCTATATCGTAAAATATATATATATATATATTTATAATTTATATTTTAATTTTAATTATAATTCTAATAATAAGGGTATGTTAGCGAATGTTGTAAGGGTGTAAGTCGAAATTCTGTCCGTGTAACGCTATGCTATTTTTAATCATTGTAAGTTATGTTCAACCTTTTTATATTAATGTCTCGTAGCTAAGTTATTATTATGCTTATTTAATCCGAAGTAATCATGATGTTGGGCTAATTACTAAAATTGGGTAATTGGGCTTTGTACCATAATTGGGGTTTGGATAAAAGAACGACACTTGTGAAAATTAGACTATGGGCTATTAATGGGTTTTATATTAACTAAACAATACCTTGTTAATTTAATATACAAACTTATAATTCGACGTATTTATATATAACCACATACGCTTGACTGGGTACGGTGGGCGAGATATCTATAAATACCAATAATTATTCATTTTACCGGATACGGAACTGGATTAATAGTTAATAGACTTGTTGAAACAGGGGTGAATTACATTCAAGGGTAATTGGCGTAATTGTTAACAAAGTAGTAAAACCTTGGTTTACACGCAGTCGATAACCTGGTGTATTCATTAAACAAAGTATTAAAACCTTGTTACAATTCGAATCCCCAATTAGTTGGAATATTTGACTTCGGGAATAAGAATAATTTGACGAAGGCTTTCGCTCTTTATATTTATGACTGATGGACTATTATGGACAAATCCGTATGGGCATATTAAATAATCCAGGACAAAGGACAATTAACCCATGGGCTTAAAATGAACACGTCAAACATCATGATTACGGAAGTTTAAATAAGCATAATTCTTTTATTTCATATTTAATTTCCTTTATTTTATATTTAATTGCACTTCTAATTATCGCATTTTTATTTATTGTTATTGTATTTAATTGCACTTTTAATTATCGTACTTTTTAATTATCGCAAGTTTATTTTATCGCACTTTTATTATTCGCAATTTCATTATCGTTATTTACTTTATGCTTTAATTTAAGTCTTGTATTTATTTTTAATATTTTACATTTAGTTTTAACTGCGACTAAAGTTTTAAAATCGACAAACCGGTCATTAAACGGTAAAAACCCCCCTTTATAATAATAATATTACTTATATATATATTTGTATTTTTATAAAAGTAAACTAATATAGCGTTAAGCTTTGTTTAAAAAGATTCCCTGTGGAACGAACCGGACTTACTAAAAACTACACTACTGTACGATTAGGTACACTGCCTATAAGTGTTGTAGCAAGGTTTAAGTATATCCATTCTCTAAATAAATAAATATCTTGTGTAAAATTGTATCGTATTTAATAGTATTTCCTGAAAAATTTAATAGCTATTTCGTATACACCTCGCGAAACATCAAGATATTTATTTGCAATTGTTCTATTTACAAGTGATATTCGTTTAAATATTAAAAGGTGAAGACAAAAGACAGATTCGACGAATTGAAGACGCAAACGACCAAAAAGCTCAAAAGTACAAAAGACAATCAAAGAGGTTCCAATTATTGATAAGAAACTTCTCGAAATTACAAGAGTACAAGATTCAAAATGCAAAGTACAAGATATTAAATTGTACGCAAGGACGTTCGAAAATCCGGAACCAGGACCAGAGTCAACTCTCAACGCTCGACGCATCGGACTAAAAATTACAAGTCAACTATGCACATAAATATAATATAATATTTAAATAATTCTTATAATTATTTATATATTATATTAATATTTAAAACCGTCGGCAAGAAAGACTCCAAAAGGGACTGAGCTGTAACTAAATGAATTCAAAATCATGTTTATACATATTATGAACGATAAAACTAGGTGTTAATGCCGAAATTATTGTTACCTCGGAAAGGACATAAATTGAGAAACAACTAAAACGCTTGAATTTATTTATTAAGATATAAAAAGACGCATGAAAAAAGCCAAGTGTGGGGAGAATGTACTAAGTTATTCAATTAAAAACTATCTATCACATGTTTTTGTAAAGTTATTGCAGGTGCTTTTACTTTGGACTAAATAACTGGTTTACCCGATTTACTGTAAGAAAGATGGATCTACACGATGAATCAATTCCATCATTAAAAGGAAGTAAATTCTTCCGAAAAAGAAACGCGCTTCTTGATTTAGGTCATGAAGTTGTCGCCCAGACCAGCTGTAGGTTGACGAAAAATCTAGAAAAGTCATCTCTAAAATCAGCAGGAAATCCACGAATCTCAGCATCAAACAGGGTCGCCATGTGGTCAGATTTATCCTAACCATGAGAAGGATTTATCTCGCACAAGGGGGGGGGGCACCGTGCAAATTAGCTTGATAAGACTAATGAGTCAAATCCCCAGAAAGGATAATCTCCTTAAAGATCAAAAATCAGCTTTTAAGACTGATATTACTCAATCCTAGAGATTGACCTTAAAGATTGAGAATTACAAACTCATGGAATTCAATGATATCTAAACTCGAGCTTGAACGAGAAAATATTTTGATCAAAAATAAAACCGATTTGTTTTCTGAAAACCTATTTTCAATGCGTTCATTACCATTGAACGTAAAAACCTGAGAATTCATCAGAATTCATTAGGTCACCTGAACCAAATCGGGTGTCAACCGTAAAAAACGGTGGTTGCATAGCATGGTCGGAGACAGGACCTTGTGCCAGACCGAAAAATCATAGGATGATCTTTACTATTGCTCCTACAAAGGATAGTACTAGCATCCGACACGTTTTAAGACCATAATCATATGCATGTCATTAGACATTGCCTTAACAGTTTCTTGTTCATCGCTTTCCTTTACAACCGGACGGTAGTTTACCGAAAGGTAATATACGGAACAAGTAAACTGGACGTGTTGCTTTTCCAATACAAGGTTAGCAAGTGGGTAACACAAAATCACAAGTGTTGAGCTAAAATTTTCAAATCTGAAACCCACACAACCCACAAAAATATTTTGCAAACACCGGTGAAGGGTTATTCCGGAAAACTTACCTAGGGTAAAAGCTAGATTAAATTTTCAAAAAGATCAAATGTTTTCATAAAGATCCAATTTCCTTAAGGATCTACATTTTCAAAGTCATGTGGGACTGTAAACCACCTTTCAAATGTGCACTTTGCTTTGGAAACCGAAAGTAAATCGACTATTTGATTGCAAGTGTCGTTGACCTAAACTCGAGGCAACTGTGGATGACACACCCACCTTTAACCATGGTTCTATCGTTATTATCATTGTTTATACCACCATATCAAAATCACTAATGTACAAAGTGTGATGAATAAAAAAGTGATTCATGTATGTTTTTATTTCAAGTTCTGTATTGCTTGAGGACAAGCAACGCTCAAGTGTGGGGATATTTGATAAGGCTAAAAAGGAACATATATTTCATAGCAATATCCCTTCTAAATAATAGGTTTTCATATGTAATTGTATTATATTTTCATTGTAATTGTTTAAATAAATAAGTGCGAAGACAAAAGGCGAAAACGAAGATTTGAAGACACAAACGTCCAAAAAGCTCAAATGTACAAGATACAATTCAAAAGGTTCAATTTATTGATGAGAAACGTCTAAAAATGACAAGAGTACAAGTTACAAAACGCAAAGTACAAGATATTAAATTATACAAAAGGACGTTCGAAAATCCGGAACCGGTACCCGAGCCAACTATCAACGCTCGACGCAACGGAGCTGAAAGTACAAGTCAACTATGCACAAGAATATAATATAATATTTAAATAATTCATAATAAGAATAATAATAAATAATAAAAAGTTGTTAATTGATCATAGTTAAGGGGTCATAAGTGAAAATTTCAATTCAATATTTGCCTATAAAAGGCAATTCATTTGATCAATTTATGTACACCTTTTCTTCTTTCTTTCTCTTTACATGTAATATATATATTTATAATTTTAATTTTAATTTTAGTTTAAGTTTAATAATAATTGGGTTATTGTAAGGAATGTTTTACGGGTTTTAAAGTCGAAACTCTGTCCGTGTAACGCTACACGATTAATAATCACTCTAAGTTATGTTCTTCCTTTTTAAATTAATGTCTCGTAACTAAGTTATTATTATGCTTATTTAAGCCGAAGTAATCGTGATGTTTGACTAAATATTAAGACGGGGTTATTGGATTTTGTACCATAATTAAGGTTTGGGCAAAAGACCGACACTTGTGAAAATTGGACTATTGACTATTAATAGATGGGGGGTATTGTCTAATTGAGTGACAACTCATTGGAGTCTGTCGAACCTATCTTCAAATTAATTATCCTAATAATTAATAATGATTATGGTTGTCCTATTTAGTGACGTTCATATGGAATCTATTATAATTATTTAATTAATTATTCGGGTTGGGTAATTGATTATTCAAACTGATCAAGTGGGTAAATTAATATTCATATCTAATCAAAACAGGGGTGGATTACATACAGTGATAACTGGTGTAATTGTTGACAGAAGTGATAACTGCGTCACAGTTTAAATCCTTAATTAGTTGGAATATTTGACTTCGGGTATAAGGGTAATTTGACGAGGACACTCGCACTTATATTTATGACCGATTGACTATTATGGACAAAAGCCAGATAGGTATCAAATAAACCATGACAAAAGACAATTAACCCGAGTAACAATTAATTAAAATCAAAACGTTAAACATCATGATTACAGAAGTTTAAATAAGCATAATCCTTTTATTTCATATTCTATCGCAATTTTATTTATTGTTATTTTATTTATGGTCATTTATATATTTTACGCACTTTAATTATTGTCATTTATCTTTACGCTTAAAAATATAAAATCGACAAACCGGTCATTAAACGGTAAAAAACCCCCTTTTATAATAATATTACTACTTATATATATATATATATATATATATATATATATATATATATATATATATATATATATATATATATATATATATATATATATATATATATATATATATATATATATATTTCTATAAATATAGTTTTATAAAAAAATAGTACGTAATCACTAGCTCCCTGTGGAACGAATCGGACTTACTAAAAACTACACTACTCTACGATTAGGTACACTGCCTATAGTGTTGTAGCAAGGTTTAGGTATATCCCATCCGTAAATTAATAAAACTTGTGTCATATTTTGTAGTATTTTGTATTAAAAATAATACTATTTCGTACCCTCACGCAACATCATTTTATACGAAATATCTATTAAATTTTTCAGGAAATACTATTAAATACGATACAATTTTACACAAGATATTTATTTATTTAGAGAATGGATATACTTAAACCTTGTTACAACACTTATAGGCAGTGTACCTAATCGTACAGTAGTGTAGTTTTTAGTAAGTCCGGTTCGTTCCACAGGGAATCTTTTTAAACAAAGCTTAACGCTATATTAGTTTACTTTTATAAAAATACAAATATATATATATATATAATATTATTATTATAAAGGGGGGTTTTTACCGTTTAATGACCGGTTTGTCGATTTTAAAACTTTAGTCGCAGTTAAAACTAAATGTAAAATATTAAAAATAAATACAAGACTTAAATTAAAGCATAAAGTAAATAACGATAATGAAATTGCGAATAATAAAAGTGCGATAAAATAAACTTGCGATAATTAAAAAGTACGATAATTAAAAGTGCAATTAAATACAATAACAATAAATAAAAATGCGATAATTAGAAGTGCAATTAAATATAAAATAAAGGAAATTAAATATGAAATAAAAGAATTATGCTTATTTAAACTTCCGTAATCATGATGTTTGACGTGTTCATTTTAAGCCCATGGGTTAATTGTCCTTTGTCCTGGATTATTTAATATGTCCATACGGATTTGTCCATAATAGTCCATCAGTCATAAATATAAAGAGCGAAAGCCTTCGTCAAATTATTCTTACTCCCGAAGTCAAATATTCCAACTAATTGGGGATTCGAATTGTAACAAGGTTTTAATACTTTTTTTAATGAATACACCAGGTTATCGACTGCGTGTAAACCAAGGTTTTACTACTTTGTTAACAATTACACCAATTACCCTTGAATGTAATTCACCCCTGTTTCAACAAGTCTATTAACCATTAATCCAGTTCCGTATCCGGTAAAATGAATAATTATTGGTATTTATAGATATCCTGCTCACCGTACCCAGTCAAGCATATGTGGTTATATATAAATACGTCGAATTATAAGTTTGTATATTAAATTAACAAGGTATTTGTTTAGTTAATATAAAACCCATTAATAGCCCATAGTCTAATTTCCACAAGTGTCGTTCTTTTATCCAAACCCCAATTATGGTACAAAGCCCAATTACCCAATTTTAGTAATTAGCCCAACATCATGATTACTTCGGATTAAATAAGCATAATAATAACTTAGCTACGAGACATTAATATAAAAAGGTTGAACATAACTTACAATGATTAAAAATAGCGTAGCGTTACACGGACAGAATTTCGACTTACACCCTTACAACATTTGCTAACATACCCTTATTATTAGAATTATAATTAAAATTAAAATATAAATTATAAATATATATATATATATATATATATATATATATATATATATATATATATATATATATATTTTACGATATAGATAGAGAGATGGATGGATATATTGTAATTTTTGCGATCAGAATTCGTTTGCTTTTATAGGGATTTTGAAACTTTGGGGCTCCGCGACTCGCGGCATTTTTGCCTTCAAACTCCGCGAGTCGCGGAGTTTGAAATTACAGCTCAGTCCCTTTTGGAGTCTTTCTTGCCGACTGTTTTAAATATTAACATAATATATAAATAATTATAAGAATTATTTAAATATTATATTATATTTATGTGCATAGTTGACTTGTAATTTTTAGTCCGTTGCATCGAGCGTTGAGAGTTGACTCTGGTCCTGGTTCCGGATTTTCGAACGTCCTTGCGTACAATTTAATATCTTGTACTTTGCGTTTTGAATCTTGTACTCTTGTAATTTCGAGACGTTTCTTATCAATAATTGGAACCTCTTTGATTGTCTTTTGTACTTTTGAGCTTTTTGGTCGTTTGCGTCTTCAATTCGTCGAATCTGTCTTGTGTCTTCACCTTTTAATATTTAAACGAATATCACTTGTAAATAGAACAATTGCAACTAAAAGCTTGTCTTTCTTGAGGAATAATGCTATGAAATATATGTTCGTTTTTAGCATTATCAAATATTCCCACACTTGAGCGTTGCTTGTCCTCAAGCAATATCGTTTTGAAATACTAGAATCACTTCTTTATTCTTCACACTTTGTACATCAGTGATTTCTTTACGGCGGTATAAACAATGGTAGTAACGATATGGTTTACAGTCCCACATGACTATAAAAATTTAGATCCATTAAGGAAATTGGATCTTTATGAAAACATTTGATCCTTTGAAAATTAAATCTAGTTTTTACCCTAGATAAGTTTTCCGGAATAACCCTTTACCGGTGTTTGCAAAATATTTTTGTGGGTTTGGTGGGTTTCAGATTTGAAAATTTTAGCTCAAAACTTGCGGTTTTGTGTCACCCACTTGCTAACCTTGTATTTGGAAAGCAACACGTCCAGTTTACTTGTCCCGTATATTACCTTTCGGTAAACTACCGTCCGGTTGTAAAGGAAAGCGTTGAACAAGCAACTGTTAAGGCAATGTCCCCTGACATGCTTTTAATTATGGTCTATAACGTGTTGGACGCAATTACTATCCTTGGTAGGAGCAATAGTAAAGCTCACCCTTATGATTTTTCGGTCTGGCACAAGGTCCTGTCTTTGACCACTATGTAACCACCGTTCTTACGGTTGACACCCGATTTAGTTCAGGTGACCTAATGAATTCCAGGTGAATTCCTAGGATTTTACGTTCAATGGTAATGAACGCATTGAAAATAGGGTTTTCAGAAAACAAATCGGTTTGTAATTTTGATCAAAATATTTTCTCGTTCAAGCTCGAGTTTAGATATCATTGAATTCCATGAGTTTGAATTCTCAATCTTTAAGGTCAATCTCTAGGATTGAGTAATATCAGGCTTAAAAGCTGATTTTTGATCTTTTAAGGAGATTATCTTTTCTGGGGATCTGATTCATTAGTCTTATCCAGCTAATTTGCATGGTGCCCCCCATTGTACGAGATAAATCCTTCTCATGGTTAGGATAAATCTGACCACTTGGCGACCCTGTTTAATGCCGAGGTTCGTGGATTTCCTGCTGATTTTAGTGATGACATTTCTAGATTTTTCGTCAACCTACAGCTGGTCTGAACGACAACTTCTTGACCTAAATCAAGAAGCGCGTGTCTTTTTTGGAAGACTTTACTTCCTTTTAATGATGGAATTGATTCATCGTGTAGATCCATCTCTTCTTTTCTTTCATCGGGTAAAACAGTTTAGTATAGTCCAAAGCAAAAGTATTTTCAGTTTTTTTTTTTTGTCACAGATATATGTGACATATGTTTAAGATAACTTGGTAAATTTTCCCACACTTGGCTTTTATTTTCCTTTTTATCGTCCTCTATTCCATTTTGAATGAATTTTAACATTTTGGTTTGTTTCTCAATTTATGTCCTTTCTAAGGTAACAATAATTTCGGTGTTAAAACCTAGTTTTATCGTTCATAAATATTTATAAACATGATTTTGAGTTCATTTAATTGAAAATTTTGAAAAATTACTAGAATTGGGTAGTCTGTATATAAGACTAGGGCTGTTCTTTATTATCAGAGAGCACTAGATTCTAATACAACTACTGCTTTACTAGTATTTTTAATGGTAACCAAGTGTTTAAGATAAAAATTTTAAAATCCGAAAGAATTTAACCCCTTCCCACACTCAAGATCTTACAATGTAACAATGTAAATTATTGAGGGTGATTTGTGTGAAAATGATTAAATTTTTACCAAAGTTTCCAAATATATTGGCGTTTGTTTGCTGAATGATAAATGGTGCACATCATTTGTTCATTCCATCTTGTTGTTATTTCACATATATTTTACATCTTGTCGTCAAAATTAGTTGCTTTTGCTGAACTTAATGCCAGTCTTTGAAAATGCGTTGTTTTACCCTGTTGTGTACATAAGATAAACTGCAAACATATATACATATTTTTGAAGTTTGGTATATTACCCCACATTCAAAAATTATTAAAATCTAAGAATAAAAGTTAGACAATTATAAAAACTATTACAATATTAACATAAGTATTAAATGTATTAATCATTACAAATTACAAAATAAAAAAAAAACTAAGTAGACTAGGGATGATACTGGTACCAATAGGGGTTCCAGGCATAACCATAGGTGCTATAGAATGCTTCGGCAGGGTTATACTTAGGATACGGTGGTTGCATCTCTATAGACCAGGGAGGGAAGATGGGTTTCGGTGTAGGAATATAGTTTCTACCTATATGTTGGCAATGAGCTATGATTTGGTTCTGATGAACTTGCCAATCTTCAAATGCTCTCTGTCTAGCATTTTCGTACTCCTGTGAAGCTATAAACCTTTGCATTTCTTGCATCTCATTTCCCCCTCCTACATTACCTTGCTGTTGGTTTCTCTCAACATGTGGATGTCTACCATGGTATTGTACTGCGGCGTTATTTTGCCTCTTCAAAACTTTCGCACCATGGTATACATTTAAACCTATAGTATCGCGGGGTTCTGGTTCTTCCACTAATAATCCCCCTGACTTATATCCACACCGAGATATTCAGCAATCAAAGTAATAAAAATACCACCTCCTATTATGCTATGCGGTCTCATCCCCCTAACCATAGCTGATAAATAATAACCCACACAATACGGTATACTTACAGCGCTTTGTGGGTCTCGAATACACATATGGTAAAACAAATCCTGTTCATTTACCTTTTCCTTGTTTTTACCTCTTTGTGTAATCAAATTAGCTAAAAACCTATGAATCACTCTTAATTCTGCTCTATCTATATCCAAATAAGAGTAATTTCCCCCTTTGAAACGGTGATGGCTTGTCATTTGACTCCATACACCGTGTGTATCAAAATTTTCATCTATCTTTCTACCATTTAGTATCAATCCTCTACAATTAAAGCCTGAGCCATGTCTAGTAAAGACATGTGGCGCATCGAACCTCCTAACAAAAATCTAATAAAAGATCGATTGGTTAAACTAGGTACCCGATCATTCAACTCTATACTACACAACAATTCTTCACACCATACTTTATATACAGGTCTACGCATGGTGAATAAACGTACCCAGTCATTAAAAGTAGAATTACCATACCTCTGTACAAGTAATTCCCTAATTGGCCCGGCCAATTCTACAGCTTCTAAGGGTCCCCATTCTATGACCCTCGGTACCTCAACAACCTTAGAATGAAGAGTATGCAAACCCCTTTGGTATTTTGGATAATCTATCCAAAGTCTGTCAAATCTCAGGTTCGGGTGCAACTCTTCCAAGTGCATATCAGAAAAGGTCATGACTGGATGAGGTATATCCTGCTTGTAGTAGTTATCCACCTCCTGTTGTTCCGCATTCTCAGCAGGAGCATTGCGAGTTTGGGATGAAGATTCACCCTTTCAGTCTGCAAAACACATCAAACACAATTTTTTTGCATCCAAATATGCATTAGTGTCAGCAAAATCATCAATCAAAATAATTACAATGACATGATCAATTTATATCAAACTTAAGCTCATTTTCACATTTTTATCAAATCTACACTTTTTCAAATAAGCATATACGAAAATGTTCGCCAAGTTCATAAGCATTCAACTCAAATAACATGTCAAAATAATCATTACTAGCAATTAAACAGGTTTCAAATGGCATTATCTTTCAAAAATCAAGTTCATGAATTTTAGACTTGAAAAAGTCCACTTTAATTCTCAAAATCATGTTTAGGCTCAAAGTTTGGATCATTTAACTACCTAGACTTGTTACACTACTTAATTTAGCAACAATTCATGACAAAAATTGGCCATAACCTGTTTATATCAAAAAGCCCCAAATTTGCTCAAGAACACAAACCCTAGATTACTCAAATAAGTAGTGTATACGAAATAGCTATTAAATTTTTCAGGAAATACTATTAAATACGATACAATTTTACACAAGATATTTATTTATTTAGAGAATGGATATACTTAAACCTTGCTACAACACTTATAGGCAGTGTACCTAATCGTACAGTAGTGTAGTTTTTAGTAAGTCCGGTTCGTTCCACAGGGAATCTTTTTAAACAAAGCTTAACGCTATATTAGTTTACTTTTATAAAAATACAAATATATATATAAGTAATATTATTATTATAAAGGGGGGTTTTTACCGTTTAATGACCGATTTGTCGATTTTAAAACTTTAGTCGCAGTTAAAACTAAATGTAAAATATTAAAAATAAATACAAGACTTAAATTAAAGTATAAAGTAAATAACGATAATGAAATTGCGAATAATAAAAGTGCGATAAAATAAACTTGCGATAATTAAAAAGTACGATAATTAAAAGTGCAATTAAATACAATAACAATTAATAAAAATGCGATAATTAGAAGTGCAATTAAATATAAAATAAAGGAAATTAAATATGAAATACAAGAATTATGCTTATTTAAACTTCCGTAATCATGATGTTTGACGTGTTCATTTTAAGCCCATGGGTTAATTGTCCTTTGTCCTGGATTATTTAATATGTCCATACGGATTTGTCCATAATAGTCCATCAGTCATAAATATAAAGAGCGAAAGCCTTCGTCAAATTATTCTTATTCCCGAAGTCAAATATTCCAACTAATTGGGGATTCGAATTGTAACAAGGTTTTAATACTTTGTTTAATGAATACACCAGGTTATCGACTGCGTGTAAACCAAGGTTTTACTACTTTGTTAACAATTACACCAATTACCCTTGAATGTAATTCACCCCTGTTTCAACAAGTCTATTAACAATTAATCCAGTTCCGTATCCGGTAAAATGAATAATTATTGGTATTTATAGATATCCCGCCCACCGTACCCAGTCAAGCGTATGTGGTTATATATAAATACGTCGAATTATAAGTTTGTATATTAAATTAACAAGGTATTGTTTAGTTAATATAAAACCTATTAATAACCCATAGTCTAATTTCCACAAGTGTCGTTCTTTTATCCAAACCCCAATTATGGTACAAAGCCCAATTACCCAATTTTAGTAATTAGCCCAACATCATGATTACTTCGGATTAAATAAGCATAATAATAACTTAGCTACGAGACATTAATATAAAAAGGTTGAACATAACTTACAATGATTAAAAATAGCGTAGAGTTACACGGACAGAATTTCGACTTACACCCTTACAACATTCGCTAACATACCCTTATTATTAGAATTATAATTAAAATTAAAATATAAATTATAAATATATATATATATATATATATATATATATATATATATATATATATATATATATATATATATATATATTACGATATAGATAGAGAGATGGATGGATATATTGTAATTTTTGAGATCAGAATTCGTTTGCTTTTATAGGGATTTTGAAACTTTGGGGCTCCGCGATTCGCGGCATTTTTGCCTTCAAACTCCGCGAGTCGCGGAGTTTGAAATTACAGCTCAGTCCCTTTTGGAGTCTTTCTTGCCGACGGTTTTAAATATTATTATAATATATAAATAATTATAAGAATTATTTAAATATTATATTATATTTATGTGCATAGTTGACTTGTAATTTTTAGTCCGTTGCGTCGAGCGTTGAGAGTTGACTCTGGTCCTGGTTCCGGATTTTCGAACGTCCTTGCGTACAATTTAATATCTTGTACTTCGCGTTTTGAATCTTGTACTCTTGTAATTTCGAGACGTTTCTTATCAATAATTGGAACCTCTTTGATTGTCTTTTGTACTTTTGAGCTTTTTGGTCGTTTGCGTCTTCAATTCGTCGAATATGTCTTTTGTCTTCACCTTTTAATATTTAAACGAATATCACTTGTAAATAGAACAATTGCAACTAAAAGCTTGTCTTTCTTGAGGAATAATGCTATGAAATATATGTTCGTTTTTAGCATTATAAAATATTCCCACACTTGAGCGTTGCTTGTCCTCAAGCAATATCGTTTTGAAATACTAGAATCACTTCTTTATTCTTCACACTTTGTACATCAGTGATTTCTTTACGGCGGTATAAACAATGGTAGTAACGATATGGTTTACAGTCCCACATGACTATAAAAATTTAGATCCATTAAGGAAATTGGATCTTTATGAAAACATTTGATCCTTTGAAAATTAAATCTAGTTTTTACCCTAGATAAGTTTTCCGGAATAACCCTTTACCGGTGTTTGCAAAATATTTTTGTGGGTTTGGTGGGTTTCAGATTTGAAAATTTTAGCTCAAAACTTGCAGTTTTGTGTCACCCACTTGCTAACCTTGTATTTGGAAAGCAACACGTCCAGTTTACTTGTCCCGTATATTACCTTTCGGTAAACTACCGTCCGGTTGTAAAGGAAAGCGTTGAACAAGCAACTGTTAAAGCAATGTCCCCTGACATGCTTTTAATTATGGTCTATAACGTGTTGGACGCAATTACTATCCTTGGTAGGAGCAATAGTAACGCTCACCCTTATGATTTTTCGGTCTGGCACAAGGTCCTGTATTTGACCACTATGCAACCACCGTTCTTACGGTTGACACCCGATTTAGTTCAGGTGACCTAATGAATTCCAGGTGAATTCCTAGGATTTTACGTTCAATGGTAATGAACGCATTGAAAATAGGGTTTTCAGAAAACAAATCGGTTTGTAATTTTGATCAAAATATTTTCTCGTTCAAGCTTGAGTTTAGATATCATTGAATTCCATGAGTTTGAATTCTCAATCTTTAAGGTCAATCTCTAGGATTGAGTAATATCAGGCTTAAAAGCTGATTTTTGATCTTTTAAGGAGATTATCCTTTCTGGGGATCTGATTCATTAGTCTTATCCAGCTAATTTTCATGGTGCCCCCCCATTGTACGAGATAAATCCTTCTCATGGTTAGGATAAATCTGACCACTTGGCGACCCTGTTTAATGCTGAGGTCCGTGGATTTCCTTCTGATTTTAGTGATGACTTTTCTAGATTTTTCGTCAACTTACAGCTGGTCTGAACGACAACTTCTTGACCTAAATCAAGAAGCGCGTGTCTTTTTCGGATGACTTTACTTCCTTTTAATGATGGAATTGATTCATCGTGTAGATCCATCTCTTCTTTTCTTTCATCGGGTAAAACAGTTTAGTTTAGTCCAAAGCAAAAGTATTTTCAGTTTTTTTTTGTTACAGATATATGTGACATATGTTTAAGATAACTTGGTAAATTTTCCCACACTTGGCTTTTATTTTCCTTTTTATCGTCCTCTATTTCATTTTAAATGAATTTTAACATTTTGGTTTGTTTCTCAATTTATGTCCTTTCTGAGGTAACAATAATTTCGGTGTTAAAACCTAGTTTTATCGTTCATAAATATGTATAAACATGATTTTGAGTTCATTTAATTGAAAATTTTGAAAAATTTTACTAGAATTGGGTAGTCAGTATATAAGACTAGTGCTGTTCTTTATTATCAGAGAGCACTAGATTCTAATACAACTACTGATTTACTAGTATTTTTAATGGTAACCAAGTGTTTAAGATAAAAATTTTATAATCCGAAAGAATTTAACCCCTTCCCACACTCAAGATCTTGCAATGTAACAATGTAAATTATTGAGGGTGATTTGTGTGAAAATGATTAAATTTTTACCAAAGTTTCCAAATATATTGGCGTTTGTTTGCTGAATGATAAATGGTGCACATCATTTGTTCATTCCATCTTGTTGTTATTTCACATATATTTTGCATCTTGTCGTCAAAATTAGTTGCTTTTGCTGAACTTAATGACAGTCTTTGAAAATGCGTTGTTTTACCCTGTTGTGTACATAAGATAAACTGCAAACATATATACATATTTTTGAAGTTTGGTATATTACCCCACATTCAAAAATTATTAAAATCTAAGAATAAAAGTTAGACAATTATAAAAACTATTACAATATTAACATAAGTATTAAACGTATTAATCATTACAAATTACAAAATAAAATAAAAACTAAGTAGACTAGGGATGATACTGGTACCAATAGGGGTTCCAGGCATAACCATAGGTGCTATAGAATGCTTCGGCAGGGTTATACGTAGGATACGGTGGTTGCATCTCTATAGACCAGGGAGGGAAGATGGGTTTCGGTGTAGGAATATAGTTTCTACCTATATGTTGGCAATGAGCAATGATTTGGTTCTGATGAACTTGCCAATCTTCAAATGCTCTCTGTCTAGCATTTTCGTACTCCTGTGAAGCTATAAACCTTTGCATTTCTTGCATCTCATTTCCCCCTCCTACATTACCTTGCTGTTGGTTTCTCTCAACCTGTGGATGTCTACCATGGTATTGTACTGCGGCGTTATTTCGCCTCTTCAAAACTTTCGCACCATGGTATACATTTAAACCTATAGTATCGCGGGGTTCTGGTTCTTCCACTAATAATCCCCTCTGACTTATATCCATACCGAGATATTCAGCAATCAAAGTAATAAAAATACCACCTCCTATTATGCTATGCGGTCTCATCCCCCTAACCATAGCTGATAAATAATAACCCACACAATACGGTATACTTACAGCGCTTTGTGGGTCTCGAATACACATATGGTAAAACAAATCCTGTTCATTTACCTTTTCCTTGTTCTTACCTCTTTGTGTAATCGAATTAGCTAAAAACCTATGAATCACTCTTAATTCTGCTCTATCTATATCCAAATAAGAGTAATTTCCCCCTTTGAAACGGTGATGGCTTGTCATTTGACTCCATACACCGTGTGTATCAAAATTTTCATCTATCTTTCTACCATTTAGTATCAATCCTCTACAATCGGCAGATGCTAACTCCTCAGGCGTATATATATATGTAAAGCCTGAGCCATGTCTAGTAAAGCATGTGGCGCATCGAACCTCCTAACAAAAATCTAATAAAAGATCGATCGGTTAAACTAGCTACCCGATCATTCAACTCTATACTACACAACAATTCTTCACACCATACTTTATATACAGGTCTACGCATGGTGAATAAACGTACCCAGTCATTAAAAGTAGAATTACCATACCTCTGTACAAGTAATTCCCTAATTGGCCCAGCCAATTCTACAGCTTCTAAGGGTCCCCATTCTATGACCCTCGGTACCTCAACAACCTTAGAATGAAGAGTATGCAAACCCCTTTGGTATTTTGGATAATCTATCCAAAGTCTGTCAAATCTCAGGTTCGGGTGCAACTCTTCCAAGTGCATATTAGAAAAGGTCATGACTGGATGAGGTATATCCTGCTTGTAGTAGTTATCCACCTCCTGTTGTTCCGCATTCTCAGCAGGAGCATTGCGAGCTTGGGATGAAGATTCACCCCTTTCAGTCTGCAAAACACATCAAACACAATTTTTTTGCATCCAAATATGCATTAGTGTCAGCAAAATCATCAATCAAAATAATTACAATGACATGATCATGTAGCGTATCAAACTTAAGCTCATTTTCACATTTTTATCAAATCTACACTTTTTCAAATAAGCATATACGAAAATGTTCGCCAAGTTCATAAGCATTCAACTCAAATAACATGTCAAAATAATCATTACTAGCAATTAAACAGGTTTCAAATGGCATTATCTTTCAAAAATCAAGTTCATGAATTTTAGACTTGAAAAAGTCCACTTTAATTCTCAAAATCATGTTTAGGCTCAAAGTTTGGATCATTTAACTACCTAGATATTTTACACTACTTAATTTAGCAACAATTCATGACAAAAATCGGCCATAACCTGTTTATATCAAAAAGCCCCAAATTTGCTCAAGAACACAAACCCTAGATTACTCAAAATTTGAAGTTTAAGGCTTCTAATCATGTTAAATAGCATTAATCTAGGTTATACAAGCATAATACATAAACAATTTAAGCATAATTACACTAAAAAGCATCAAAATCAAATTGGGGAAAAAATTGCTCAAGAACACCAAATTTCGGATTAAATGGTGTTTAGGTGTAGAAATTTACCGTTTTTCTTGAGTAATTCCTAGATAGCATCCTTCTCAACATGATTTTAGTAAAAGATTTGATGATTAACGGTTAAAAATTGTGATTTTGGGGGTTTTTTTTCGATTTTTTTCGGGTTTTTCGCAGTGTTTTTTCAGTATTTTTGATGTGGTGTGTTGGGACTGATCAGTTCGGCTGTTTTATTTTTTTTTTTCTGTAATTTCATCCCTCCGCGAGTCGCGGTGTTTAAGGCTTCAAACTCCGCGAGTCGCGGAGTTTGCTTTTTTTTTTTTTTTTTTAACATCTTATATTAATTAAAACAATTAAGTAATTAATTTTAAAATTTTTTTCCCCTTGTTATTTAGGACGAGGTCGTTTCGGATCGATGTCCTAGTCCGTTCCTCGACAAAATTTTAAAATTTTTCTTTTTGTAGCGATTGTTTTAAAAGCTAAGATTTTTGGTTTTTTAATATTTTTGGCATACTTTAATCAATAAGATTAAAAATAATGATAATAAAAGTTCTCGTCCCTCCCTTGGGTAAAGCAATTTCGGTTCAAAGACCTAGTCTTCAACTTACGACGAATTTTAAAAATCATATTTTTAACTTAATGAGATAAAGTAAATTTTTGTTTTTAAATTCACACAATTTAAATATAAAATTCAAAATTAATATTAAAAAATCACACCAAACTTAAAATTTGAAATGCATAAAATTAAAAATTCATATTTTTTTAAAAATTAAAAATTCACACCAAACTTAATTTAAAAATTCACACCAAACTTAATTAAATTCACACCAAACTTAATTAAATTCACACCAAACTTATATTAATTTTTCAAATATTTACAATTTTAAATATATTGTTTTTACAAAGTTTACAATATTAATTTAAGATTTAAATATTAATTTTAAAAACATGGTAAAAATAAAATTAAAAATCTTTTTTTTTTTTTTTTGGCTTTTTATCCCACTTTAATAAATCAAATATTATCAAAAATATACGCCCATCTTTTCGGTAAAGTAATTTCGGTTCCAAGACCTAATTTAACTCATGATGAATTTTTGAAATATTTTGGGTTGATTGTTTAAAGATATTTATACCTTAAGAATAAACGTTAAATTTCGCCGTGACGTAATAAATTTTTGAATGATATCAATAATTTCGGTCGCCAAACCTAATTTTATTCAATACCAATTTAATACTTTTTAGCAAACAAATTAGCGTTTATTATCAAAAGGTTAAAAAAAAATAAATAAATAAAATAAAAACTGTACAGACTTACCTGTGAAATAGATTTCTTAGTTATATGATCTATCCCATTCATAAGATAGTCGGTTTAATTGGTTTTTCATGGCTACATAGGCGTAACCTCGAGCATTCAGTGTCTTTTCTTCTAAACATATGAACGGTCCGTCTCTGCATAAAGTAACAAATTCGGTATTTGAATAGGTTTGATTATTTGAACATTTACCTCCATGTGACCATTTTCCGCATTTGTGACATCTTTCTAGGTGTCGTGCTCTTCTTTTCGCTGCGGATTTTGATTTTCCTTTACCAAATTGTAACTTATTATCTTCGCATCTGGATTCTTTTCTAACTCCGTCCATTCTTTCTCTGATTACTGATACTATTTCACTCGGAAGTGTGTCATTATTACGTTTAGTGATCAAAGCGTGTAACATTAGACCATGGTTTAGTTCACAGGCAGTCTTCATTTCCTAAAAAAAATAAAAATTCAGAATGGGGGGAGAAGACTAGTTCTTTAGGGTCTGCTAGGGAAAGACCATTCGGGTTCCATTTTTGAGAACTACACGAAAAGAGACAATCTAACTCTAACAGAAATACATAAACCCCTTGATTCTCCCCACACTTAGTTAGTTGTGGTGTCGAAATTGTGATTAACTTCGTTGTCGACTTCCATCGGACCATGTATGTAATGTTTAACTCTGTGACCATTAACTTTAAATTCAATCCCATTTGAATTTATCAATTCTACTGAAATGTCCCATTCTTATTGACTAAAAACGTTCCATATTAATTGATTTTGTTGCGAGGTTTTGACCTCTATATGAGACGTTTTTCAAAGACTGCATTCATTTTTAAAACAAACCATAACCTTTATTTCATAGATAAAGGTTTAAAAAAAACTTTACGTAGATTATCAAATAATGATAATCTAAAATATCCTGTTTACACACGACCATTACATAATGGTTTACAATACAACTATGTTACAACAAAATAAGTTTCTTGAATGCAGTTTTTACACAATATCATACAAGCATGGACTCCAAATCTCGTCCTTATTTAAGTATGCGACAGCGGAAGCTCTTAATAATCACCTGAGAATAAACATGCTTAAAACGTCAACAAAAATGTTGGTGAGTTATAGGTTTAACCTATATATATCAAATCATAATAATAGACCACAAGATTTCATATTTCAATACACATCCCATACATAGAGATAAAAATCATTCATATGGTGAACACCTGGTAACCGACATTAACAATATGCATATATAAGAATATCCCCATCATTCCGGGACACCCTTCGGATATGATATAAATTTCGAAGTACTAAAGCATCCAGTACTTTGGATGGGGTTTGTTAGGCCCAATAGATCTATCTTTAGGATTCGCGTCAATTAGGGTGTCTGTTCCCTAATTCTTAGATTACCAGACTTAATAAAAAGGGGCATATTCGATTTCGATAATTCAACCATAGAATGTAGTTTCACGTACTTGTGTCTATTTTGTAAATCATTTATAAAACCTGCATGTATTCTCATCCCAAAAATATTAGATTTTAAAAGTGGGACTATAACTCACTTTCACAGATTTTTACTTCGTCGGGAAGTAAGACTTGGCCACTGGTTGATTCACGAACCTATAACAATATATACATATATATCAAAGTATGTTCAAAATATATTTACAACACTTTTAATATATTTTGATGTTTTAAGTTTATTAAGTCAGCTGTCCTCGTTAGTAACCTACAACTAGTTGTCCACAGTTAGATGTACAGAAATAAATTGATAAATATTATCTTGAATCAATCCACGACCCAGTGTATACGTATCTCAGTATTGATCACAACTCAAACTATATATATTTTGGAATCAACCTCAACCCTGTATAGCTAACTCCAACATTCACATATAGAGTGTCTATGGTTGTTCCGAAATATATATAGATGTGTCGACATGATAGGTCGAAACATTGTATACGTGTCTATGGTATCTCAAGATTACATAATATACAATACAAGTTGATTAAGTTTTGGTTGGAATAGATTTGTTACCAATTTTCACGTAGCTAAAATGAGAAAAATTATCCAATCTTGTTTTACCCATAACTTCTTCATTCTAAATCCGTTTTGAGTGAATCAAATTGCTATGGTTTCATATTGAACTCTATTTTATGAATCTAAACAGAAAAAGTATAGGTTTATAGTCGGAAAAATAAGTTACAAGTCGTTTTTGTAAAGGTAGTCATTTCAGTCGAAAGAACGACGTCTAGATGACCATTTTAGAAAACATACTTCCACTTGGAGTTTAACCATAATTTTTGGATATAGTTTCATGTTCATAATAAAAATCATTTTCTCAGAATAACAACTTTTAAATCAAAGTTTATCATAGTTTTTAATTAACTAACCCAAAACAGCCCGCGGTGTTACTACGACGGCGTAAATCCGGTTTTACAATGTTTTTCGTGTTTCCAGGTTTTAAATCATTAAGTTAGCATATCATATAGATATAGAACATGTGTTTAGTTGATTTTAAAAGTTAAGTTAGAAGGATTAACTTTTGTTTGCGAACAAGTTTAGAATTAACTAAACTATGTTCTAGTGATTACAAGTTTAAACCTTCGAATAAGATAGCTTTATATGTATGAATTGAATGATGTTATGAACATCATTACTACCTTAAGTTCCTTGGATAAACCTACTGGAAAAGGGAAAAATGGATCTAGCTTCAACGGATCCTTGGATGGCTCGAAGTTCTTGAAGCAGAATCATGACACGAAAACAAGTTCAAGTAAGATCATCACTTGAAATAAGATTGTTATAGTTATAGAAATTGAACCAAAGTTTGAATATGATTATTACCTTGTATTAGAATGATAACCTACTGTAAGAAACAAAGATTTCTTGAGGTTGGATGATCACCTTACAAGATTGGAAGTGAGCTAGCAAACTTGAAAGTATTCTTGATTTTATGAAACTAGAACTTTTGAAATTTATGAAGAACACTTAGAACTTGAAGATAGAACTTGAGAGAGATCAATTAGATGAAGAAAATTGAAGAATGAAAGTGTTTGTAGGTGTTTTTGGTCGTTGGTGTATGGATTAGATATAAAGGATATGTAATTTTGTTTTCATGTAAATAAGTCATGAATGATTACTCATATTTTTGTAATTTTATGAGATATTTCATGCTAGTTGCCAAATGATGGTTCCCACATATGTTAGGTGACTCACATGGGCTGCTAAGATCTGATCATTGGAGTGTATATACCAATAGTACATACATCTAAAAGCTGTGTATTGTACGAGTACGAATACGGGTGCATACGAGTAGAATTATTGATGAAACTGAACGAGGATGTAATTGTAAGCATTTTTGTTAAGTAGAAGTATTTTGATAAGTGTCTTGAAGTCTTTCAAAAGTGTATGAATACATATTAAAACACTACATGTATATACATTTTAACTGAGTCGTTAAGTCATCGTTAGTCGTTACATGTAAATGTTGTTTTGAAACCTTTAGGTTAACGATCTTGTTGAATGTTGTTAACCCATTGTTTATTATAACAATTGAGATGTTAAATTATTATATTATCATGATATTATGATATATAATATATCTTAGTATGATGTATATACAGTTAAATGTCGTTACAACGATAATCGTTACATATATGTCTCGTTTCGAAATCATTAAGTTAGTAGCCTTATTTTTACATATGTATTTCATTGTTAATACACTTAATAATATATTTACTTATCATTTAACATAATTAACCAAGTGTATCAATATCTTAATATGATTCATATGTACCTAGTAAGACGTTGTTATAACGATAATCGTTATATATATCGTTTTCGAGTTTCTTAAATTAATAGTCTCATTTTTATGTATATAACTCATTGTTAAAATACCTAATGAGATACATACTTATAATAAAAACATGTTAACTATATATATAACCATATATATGTCATCGTATAGTTTTTATAAGTTTTAACGTTCGTGAATCACCGGTCAACTTGGGTGGTCAATTGTCTATATGAAACATATTTCAATTAATCAAGTCTTAACAAGTTTGATTGCTTAATCATGTTGGAAACATTTAATCATGTAAATATCAATCTCAATTAATATATATATAAACATGGAAAAGTTCGGGTCACTACAGTACCTACCCGTTAAATAAATTTCGTCCCGAAATTTTAAGCTGTTGAAGGTGTTGACGAATCTTCTGGAAATAGATGCGGGTATTTCTTCTTCATCTGATCTTCACGCTCCCAGGTGAACTCAGGTCCTCTACGAGCATTCCATCGAACCTTAACAATTGGTATCTTGTTTTGCTTAAGTCTTTTAACCTCACGATCCATTATTTCGACGGGTTCTTCGATGAATTGAAGTTTTTCGTTGATTTGGATTTCATCTAACGGAATAGTGAGATCTTCTTTAGCAAAACATTTCTTCAAATTCGAGACGTGGAAAGTGTTATGTACAGCCGCGAGTTATTGAGGTAACTCAAGTCGGTAAGCTACTGGTCCGACACGATCAATAATCTTGAATGGTCCAATATACCTTGGATTTAATTTCCCTCGTTTACCAAATCGAACAACGCCTTTCCAAGGTGCAACTTTAAGCATGACCATCTCTCCAATTTCAAATTCTATATCTTTTCTTTTAATGTCAGTGTAGCTCTTTTGTCGACTTTGGGCGGTTTTCAACCGTTGTTGAATTTGGATGATCTTCTCGGTAGTTTCTTGTATAATCTCCGGACCCGTAATCTGTCTATCCCCCACTTCACTCCAATAAATCGAAGACCTGCACTTTCTACCATAAAGTGCTTCAAACGGCGCCATCTCAATGCTTGAATGGTAGCTGTTGTTGTAGGAAAATTCTGCTAATGGTAGATGTCGATCCCAACTGTTTCCGAAATCAATAACACATGCTCGTAGCATGTCTTCAAGCGTTTGTATCGTCCTTTCGCTCTGCCCATCAGTTTGTGGATGATAGGCAGTACTCATGTCAAGACGAGTTCCTAATGCTTGCTGTAATGTCTGCCAGAATCTTGAAATAAATCTGCCATCCCTATCAGAGATAATAGAGATTGGTATTCCATGTCTGGAGACGACTTCCTTCAAATACAGTCGTGCTAACTTCTCCATCTTGTCGTCTTCTCTTATTGGTAGGAAGTGTGCTGATTTGGTGAGACGATCAACTATTACCCAAATAGTATCAAAACCACTTGCAGTCC
Organism: Rutidosis leptorrhynchoides; assembly: GCF_046630445.1. Taxonomy (NCBI): domain Eukaryota; kingdom Viridiplantae; phylum Streptophyta; class Magnoliopsida; order Asterales; family Asteraceae; genus Rutidosis; species Rutidosis leptorrhynchoides. The sequence continues at coordinate 204,474,957 of NC_092336.1, read as the reverse complement.
TTGGCAATTTAGTGATGAAATCCATGGTAATGTTTTCCCATTTCCATTCCGGGATTTCGGTTTGTTGAAGTAGACCTGATGGTTTCTGATGCTCAGCTTTGACCTTAGAACACGTCAAACATTCTCCTACGTATTTAGCAACATCGGCTTTCATACCCGGCCACCAAAAATGTTTCTTGAGATCCTTGTACATCTTCCCCGTTCCAGGATGTATTGAGTATCTGGTTTTATGAGCTTCTCTAAGTACCATTTCTCTCATATCTCCAAATTTTGGTACCCAAATCCTTTCAGCCCTATACCGGGTTCCGTCTTCCCGAATATTAAGATGCTTCTCCGATCCTTTGGGTATTTCATCCTTTAAATTTCCCTCTTTTAAAACTCCTTGTTGCGCCTCCTTTATTTGAGTAGTAAGGTTATTATGAATCATTATATTCATAGATTTTACTCGAATGGGTTCTCTGTCCTTCCTGCTCAAGGCATCGGCTACCACATTTGCCTTCCCCGGGTGGTAACGAATCTCAAAGTCGTAATCATTCAACAATTCAATCCACCTACGCTGCCTCATATTCAGTTGTTTCTGATTAAATATGTGTTGAAGACTTTTGTGGTCAGTATATATAATACTTTTGACCCCATATAAGTAGTGCCTCCAAGTCTTTAATGCAAAAACAACCGCGCCTAATTCCAAATCATGCGTCGTATAATTTTGTTCGTGAATCTTCAATTGTCTAGATGCATAAGCAATCACCTTCGTTCGTTGCATTAATACACAACCGAGACCTTGCTTTGATGCGTCACAATAAATCACAAAATCATCATTCCCTTCAGGCAATGACAATATAGGTGCCGTAGTTAGCTTTTTCTTCAATAACTGAAACGCTTTCTCTTGTTCATCCTTCCATTCAAATTTCTTCCCTTTATGCGTTAATGCAGTCAAGGGTTTTGCTATTCTGGAAAAGTCTTGGATGAACCTTCTGTAGTAACCAGCTAATCCTAAAAACTGGCGTATGTGTTTCGGAGTTTTCGGGGTTTCCCACTTTTCAACAGTTTCTATCTTTGCCGGATCCACCTTAATACCTTCTTTGTTCACTATGTGACCGAGGAATTGAACTTCTTCCAACCAAAATGCACACTTTGAAAACTTAGCGTACAATTCTTCCTTCCTCAATACTTCTAACACCTTTCTCAAATGTTCACCGTGTTCTTGGTCATTCTTTGAGTAAATAAGTATGTCATCAATGAAAACAATGACAAACTTGTCAAGGTATGGTCCACACACTCGGTTCATAAGGTCCATGAACACAGCTGGTGCATTAGTTAAACCAAACAGCATGACCATAAACTCGTAATGACCGTAACGTGTTCTGAAAGCAGTCTTTGGAATATCATCTTCTTTCACCCGCATTTGATGATACCCGGAACGTAAGTCAATCTTTGAATAAACAGACGAGCCTTGTAGTTGATCAAATAAGTCATCGATTCTCGGTAGTGGGTAGCGGTTCTTGATGGTAAGTTTGTTCAACTCTCGGTAGTCGATACACAACCTGAATGTACCATCTTTCTTCTTGACAAACAAAACAGGAGCTCCCCACGGTGATGTGCTTGGTCGAATGAAACCACGCTCTAAAAGTTCTTGTAATTGGCTTTGCAGTTCTTTCATCTCGCTGGGTGCGAGTCTGTAAGGAGCACGAGCTATTGGTGCAGCTCCTGGTACAAGATCTATTTGAAATTCAACGGATCGATGTGGGGGTAATCCCGGTAATTCTTTCGGAAATACATCGGGAAATTCTTTTGCAATGGGAACATCATTGATGCTCTTTTCTTCAGTTTGTACTTTCTCGACGTGTGCTAGAACATCATAGCAACCTTTTCTTATTAGTTTTTGTGCCTTCAAATTACTAATAAGATGTAGCTTCGTGTTGCCCTTTTCTCCGTACACCATTAAGGGTTTTCCTTTTTCTCGTATAATGCGAATTGCATTTTTGTAACAAACGATCTCTGCTTTCACTTCTTTCAACCAGTCCATACCGATTATCACATCAAAACTCCCTAACTCTACTGGTATCAAATCAATCTTAAATGTTTCGCTAACCAGTTTAATTTCTCGATTCCGACATATATTATCTGCTGAAATTAATTTACCATTTGCTAATTCGAGTAAAAATTTACTATCCAAAGGCGTCAATGGACAACTTAATTTAGCACAAAAATCTCTACTCATATAGCTTCTATCCGCACCCGAATCAAATAAAACGTAAGCAGATTTATTGTCAATAAGAAACGTACCCGTAACAAGCTCCGGGTCTTCCTATGCCTCTGCCGCATTAATATTGAAAACTCTTCCGCGGCCTTGTCCATTCGTGTTCTCCTGGTTCGGGCAATTTCTAATAATGTGGCCCGGTTTTCCACATTTATAACAAACTACATTGGCATAACTTGCTCCGACACTACTTGCTCCGCCATTACTCGTTCCGACACCATTTGTTCCTTTCGTTCTATTAACCCCTGGTCCGTACACCTCACTCTTCGCCGCGCTATGACCATTTCTTTTACACTTGTTGCAAAATTTGGTGCAGAACCCCGAGTGATACTTTTCACACCTTTGGCATAGCTGCTTCTGATTGTTGTTGTTGTTGTGGTTATTATTGTTGTTGGGATGATTGTTGTAGTTGCTGTTGTTGTTGTTGTTGTTGTTGTGGTTGTTGTTGTTGGGCCGTTTGTTGTAGTTGCGATTGATGTTGCAATTGTTGGGATAATTGTTGCGATTATTGTTGTAATTATTGTTGTTGTATTGGTGATTCTTATCACCGTTTTCCTCCCACTTTCTTTTGACTTGCTTCACATTGGCCTCTTCAGCAGTCTGTTCTTTAATTCTTTCTTCAATCTGGTTCACTAGTTTGTGAGCCATTCTACATGCCTGTTGTATGGAGGCGGGCTCGTGTGAACTTATATCTTCTTGGATTCTTTCCGGTAATCCTTTCACAAACGCGTCGATCTTCTCTTCCTCATCTTCGAATGCTCCCGGACACAATAGGCACAATTCTGTGAATCGTCTTTCGTACGTGGAAATATCAAATCCTTGGGTTCGTAACCCTCTAAGTTCTGTCTTGAGCTTATTGACCTCGGTTCTGGGACGGTACTTCTCGTTCATCAAGTGCTTGAATGCTGACCACGGTAGTGCGTACGCATCGTCTTGTCCCACTTGCTCTAGATAGGTATTCCACCATGTTAACGCAGAACCTGTGAAGGTATGCGTAGCGTACTTTACTTTGTCCTCTTCAGTACACTTACTTATGGCAAACACCGATTCGACCTTCTCGGTCCACCGTTTCAATCCGATCGGTCCTTCGGTTCCATCAAATTCCAAAGGTTTGCAGGCAGTGAATTCTTTGTAGGTGCATCCTACACGATTTCCTGTACTGCTAGATCCAAGGTTATTGTTGGTATGTAGCGCAGCCTGTACTGCGGCTATGTTTGAAGCTAGAAAAGTACGGAATTCCTCTTCATTCATATTCACGGTGTGTCGAGTAGTCGGTGCCATTTCCTTCAAAATAGTTAAATGGAACAAGTTAATCATACATAATATTAAGAGTGGTTAATAGTATTTCGTAGCATAATATGAACTCATTTATAAAAGCTTTTTCTTCATATTAGCGTTTTATAAGTTTAAATTCGGGTAGTACCTACCCGTTAAGTTCATACTTAGTAGCAAATATACAATTCAACTACTACAATTCTATATGAAAAACTGATTATAATAATATTTCGCGTTCAAACTTTTATACAATATTTTACAAACTTACAATACCGCTTATTTTACATAAAGCATGAAATATAGCACACAATAACTTTGATACAAGATAGTTGTGAAGATAATTCTAGCTAGTACACAAGTCGTTCAGCAAAGGCAATAAAGACACGTAATTCATACGTCCAGAAACAAGTCATGCATTCTGGTTTTACTAGGACTACTTCCCATCCTTGGTCTTGTGCAACATAACCGTTATGGCCGTTGATAAGACAGCGTGTTGTAGTGTCGTCAAAGGGACGAGGGTTACGTAATGTCCAACAGTCCCTTAATAATCTAAAAACCTCATTTCTTACCCCAATTACCGACTCCGTCACTTGTGGAAACGTTTTGTTTAATAGTTGTAGCCCGATGTTCTTGTTCTCACTTTGGTGAGAAGCGAACATTACTAATCCGTAAGTATAACATGCTTCTTTATGTTGCATGTTAGCCGCTTTTTCTAAATCACGAAGTCCAATATTCGGATATATTGAGTCAAAATAATTTCTTAACCCGTTGCGTAAAATAGCATTTGGGTTCCCCGCAATATATGCGTCAAAGTAAACACATCGTAACTTATGGGTTTCCCAATGTGATATCCCCCATCTTTCAAACGAAAGTCTCTTATAAACCAAGACATTCTTGGAACGTTCTTCGAATGTCTTACAAACTGATCTCGCCTTAAATAGTTGTGCCGAGGAATTCTGGCCGACTCTAGACAAGATTTCATCAATCATGTCTCCGGGTAGGTCTCTTAAAATATTGGGTTGTCTATCCATTTTGTGTTTTTATACTGTAAAATAGACAAGAGTTAGATTCATAAAAAAAAAAAATACTTATTAATACAAGCAATTTTTACATATATCATAAAGCATAAGCACACTATATTACATATATTACACCACACGAATACAACTATCTTATTCCGACTCGCTTGTTTCTTCTTCTTCGGTTTTGGTTCGTTTTGCCAAGTTTCTAGGGATATATGATGTTCCCCTAATACGAGCCGTCGTTATCCACATTGGTTTAGAAAAACCTGGTGGTTTAGAGGTTCCCGGGTCATTGTTACAACTTAAGGACTTCGGGGGTTGACGATACATATAAAGTTCATCGGGGTTGGAATTAGATTTCTCTATTTTTATGCCCTTTCCCTTATTATTTTCTTTTGCCTTTTTTAAATTCAGTTGGGGTAATTTCTATAACATCATCGGAATTCTCGTCAGAATCCGATTCATCGGAGAATTGGTAATCCTCCCAATATTTTGCTTCCTTGGCGGAAACACCATTGACCATAATTAACCTTGGTCGGTTGGTTGAGGATTTTCTTTTACTTAACCGTTTTATTATTTTCCCCACCGGTTCTACTTCTTCATCCGGTTCCGATTCTTCTTCCGGTTCCGATTCTTCTTCCGGTTCCGATTCTTCTTCCGGTTCCGACTCTTCTTCCGGTTCCTCTTCGGGAACTTGTGAATCAGTCCACGAATCATTCCAATTTACATTTGACTCTTCATTATTATTAGGTGAGTCAATGGGACTTGTTCTAGAGGTAGACATCTATCACATAATATCAAACGCGTTAAGAGATTAATATATCACATAATATTCACATGTTAAAAATATATAGTTTCCAACAAAATTTGTTAAGCAATCATTTTTCAAGTAAACACGGTCGAAGTCCAGACTTACTAATGCATCCTAACAAACTCGATAAGACACACTAATGCAAAATTCTGGTTCTCTAAGACCAACGCTCGGATACCAACTGAAATGTCCCGTTCTTATTGACTAAAAACGTTCCATATTAATTGATTTCGTTGCGAGGTTTTGACCTCTATATGAGACGTTTTTCAAAGACTGCATTCATTTTTAAAACAAACCATAACCTTTATTTCATAGATAAAGGTTTAAAAAAAACTTTACGTAGATTATCAAATAATGATAATCTAAAATATCCTGTTTACACACGACCATTACATAATGGTTTACAATACAACTATGTTACAACAAAATAAGTTTCTTGAATGCAGTTTTTACACAATATCATACAAGCATGGACTCCAAATCTCGTCCTTATTTAAGTATGCGACAGCGGAAGCTCTTAATAATCACCTGAGAATAAACATGCTTAAAACGTCAACAAAAATGTTGGTGAGTTATAGGTTTAACCTATATATATCAAATCATAATAATAGACCACAAGATTTCATATTTCAATACACATCCCATACATAGAGATAAAAATCATTCATATGGTGAACACCTGGTAACTGACATTAACAAGATGCATATATAAGAATATCCCCATCATTCCGGGACACCCTTCGGATATGATATAAATTTCGAAGTACTAAAGCATCCAGTACTTTGGATGGGGTTTGTTAGGCCCAATAGATCTATCTTTAGGATTCGCGTCAATTAGGGTGTCTGTTCCCTAATTCTTAGATTACCAGACTTAATAAAAAGGGGCATATTCGATTTCGATAATTTAACCATAGAATGTAGTTTCACGTACTTGTGTCTATTTTGTAAATCATTTATAAAACCTGCATGTATTCTCATCCCAAAAATATTAGATTTTAAAAGTGGGACTATAACTCACTTTCACAGATTTTTACTTCGTCGGGAAGTAAGACTTGGCCACTGGTTGATTCACGAACCTATAACAATATATACATATATATCAAAGTATGTTCAAAATATATTTACAACACTTTTAATATATTTTGATGTTTTAAGTTTATTAAGTCAGCTGTCCTCGTTAGTAACCTACAACTAGTTGTCCACAGTTAGATGTACAGAAATAAATTGATAAATATTATCTTGAATCAATCCACGACCCAGTGTATACGTATCTCAGTATTGATCACAACTCAAACTATATATATTTTGGAATCAACCTCAACCCTGTATAGCTAACTCCAACATTCACATATAGAGTGTCTATGGTTGTTTCGAAATATATATAGATGTGTCGAAATGATAGGTCGAAACGTTGTATACGTGTCTATGGTATCTCAAGATTACATAATATACAATACAAGTTGATTAAGTTTTGGTTGGAATAGATTTGTTATCAATTTTCACGTAGCTAAAATGAGAAAAATTATCCAATCTTGTTTTACCCATAACTTCTTCATTTTAAATCCGTTTTGAGTGAATCAAATTGCTATGGTTTCATATTGAACTCTATTTTATGAATCTAAACAGAAAAAGTATAGGTTTATAGTCGGAAAAATAAGTTACAAGTCATTTTTGTAAAGGTAGTCATTTCAGTCGAAAGAACGACGTCTAGATGACCATTTTAGAAAACATACTTCCACTTGGAGTTTAACCATAATTTTTGGATATAGTTTCATGTTCATAATAAAAATCATTTTCTCAGAATAACAACTTTTAAATCAAAGTTTATCATAGTTTTTAATTAACTAACCCAAAACAGCCCGCGGTGTTACTACGACGGCGTAAATCCGGTTTTACAATGTTTTTCGTGTTTCCAGGTTTTAAATCATTAAGTTAGCATATCATATAGATATATAACATGTGTTTAGTTGATTTTAAAAGTTAAGTTAGAAGGATTAACTTTTGTTTGCGAACAAGTTTAGAATTAACTAAACTATGTTCTAGTGATTACAAGTTTAAACCTTCGAATAAGATAGCTTTATATGTATGAATCGAATGATGTTATGAACATCATTACTACCTTAAGTTACTTGGATAAACCTACTGGAAAAGGGAAAAATGGATCTAGCTTCAACGGATCCTTGGATGGCTCGAAGTTCTTGAAGCAGAATCATGACACGAAAACAAGTTCAAGTAAGATCATCACTTGAAATAAGATTGTTATAGTTATAGAAATTGAACCAAAGTTTGAATATGATTATTACCTTGTATTAGAATGATAACCTACTGTAAGAAACAAAGATTTCTTGAGGTTGGATGATCACCTTACAAGATTGGAAGTGAGCTAGCAAACTTGAAAGTATTCTTGATTTTATGAAACTAGAACTTTTGAAATTTATGAAGAACACTTAGAACTTGAAGATAGAACTTGAGAGAGATCAATTAGATGAAGAAAATTGAAGAATGAAAGTGTTTGTAGGTGTTTTTGGTCGTTGGTGTATGGATTAGATATAAAGGATATGTAATTTTGTTTTCATGTAAATAAGTCATGAATGATTACTCATATTTTTGTAATTTTATGAGATATTTCATGCTAGTTGCCAAATGATGGTTCCCACATGTGTTAGGTGACTCACATGGGCTGCTAAGAGCTAATCATTGGAGTGTATATACCAATAGTACATACATCTAAAAGCTGTGTATTGTACGAGTACGAATACGGGTGCATACGAGTAGAATTGTTGATGAAACTGAACGAGGATGTAATTGTAAGCATTTTTGTTAAGTAGAAGTATTTTGTTAAGTGTCTTGAAGTCTTTCAAAAGTGTATGAATACATATTAAAACACTACATGTATATACATTTTAACTGAGTCGTTAAGTCATCGTTAGTCGTTACATGTAAATGTTGTTTTGAAACCTTTAGGTTAACGATCTTGTTGAATGTTGTTAACCCATTGTTTATTATAACAATTTAGATGTTAAATTATTATATTATCATGATATTATGATATATAATATATCTTAGTATGATGTATATACAGTTAAATGTCGTTACAACGATAATCGTTACATATATGTCTCGTTTCGAAATCATTAAGTTAGTAGCCTTATTTTTACATATGTATTTCATTGTTAATACACTTAATAATATATTTACTTATCATTTAACATAATTAACCAAGTGTATCAATATCTTAATATGATTCATATGTACCTAGTAAGACGTTGTTATAACGATAATCGTTATATATATCGTTTTCGAGTTTCTTAAATTAATAGTCTCATTTTTATGTATATAACTCATTGTTAAAATACCTAATGAGATACATACTTATAACAAAAACATGTTAACTATATATATAACCATATATATGTCATCGTATAGTTTTTATAAGTTTTAACGTTCGTGAATCACCGGTCAACTTGGGTGGTCAATTGTCTATATGAAACATATTTCAATTAATCAAGTCTTAACAAGTTTGATTGCTTAATCATGTTGGAAACATTTAATCATGTAATCATGATTCTTTTATCATGCCATTTCTTCGTTCTTTCTTTATAGATTAACGAATTTTCGTATGCTTCATGTCTTAATTCTTCTAATTCGTTTAGTTGACTTAATCGTAGACGTCCGGCTTCATGTAAATCAAGATTACATGTCTTCAAAGCCCAAAATGCTTTGTATTCAATTTCTACAGGAAGATGACATGCTTTTCCATAAACAAGTCTAAAAGGTGTGGTTCCAATTGGAGTTTTGTAGGCTGTTCTAAAAGCCCAGAGTGCATCCTCCAATTTAATGGACCATTCCTTCGGATTTGATCCTACGATTTTCTCTAGAATACGTTTTAAAGCTCGGTTGGTATTTTCAACTTGTCCACTTATTTGTGGATGATATGCGGTGGAGATTTTATGAGTTACTCCATATCTTTTAAGAACTTTCTCAAGTTGATTATTACAGAAATGAGTACCCCGATCACTTATTAAAGCTTTCGGTGTTCCAAACCTTGCAAAAAGACGTTTTAAAAAGTTGACTACAACTCGTGCATCGTTAGTTGGGAGAGCTTGTGCTTCCGCCCATTTAGATACATAATCAATGGCTACGAGTATATATAGATTATTATGAGATTTTGGTAATGGACCCATAAAGTCAATACCCCAAATGTCAAATACTTCACATACTTGGATGACATTTTGTGGCATTTCATCACGTTGACTTATATTTCCGGCCCTTTGACAAGCATCACATGATTTGCAAAGAAGGTGTGCGTCTTTGTAAATTGTAGGCCAATAGAATCCAGCATCATAAAATTTTCTTGCTGTTAGTTGAGGCCCATAATGCCCTCCGGTTGGTCCTGTGTGACAATGGTTTAATATTTTACTAGCTTCATCTCCAAATACACATCGACGTATTATTCCATCGGGACAACTTTTAAATAGATGTGGATCTTCCCAAAAATAGTGTTTTATATCACTGAAGAATTTCTTTCGTCTTTGGTACGATATTCCTTTTTCAAGGAATCCACATACTAAGTAATTTGCATAGTCTGCAAACCATGATATTTCATTATAATCTATCTTCAATAGATATTCATCAGGAAAGTTGTCTTGTATGGCCGATTCATTTAGAACTTCTAACTCAGGATTTTCAAGACGAGAAAGGTGATCAGCGGCGAGATTTTCTGCTCCTCTTTTATCTCGGATTTCAATATCAAACTCTTGTAAGAGTAAGATCCAACGGATTAATCTTGGTTTAGCATCTTGTTTCGAAAATAGGTATCTAAGAGCAGAATGGTCGGTATAGACCACCGTTTTTGCTAGAACGAGATATGATCGAAATTTGTCAAAAGCAAAGACAATAGCAAGGTGTTCTTTTTCAGTAGTTGTATAGTTCGTTTGTGCTCCTTGTAATGTCTTACTAGCATAATATATAGGTTGAAATCGTTTTTCAATCCTTTGTCCTAAAACGGTTCCCATTGCAATATCACTTGCATCGCACATTAGTTCAAATGGTAGATTCCAATTTGGTGTTATCATGATCGGCGCATTAGTGAGTTTTTCTTTAAGAATATTAAAAGATTTGATACACTCATCTGAAAAGATGAATGGAGCATCTTTTTCTAGGAGTTTATTCATAGGAGTGGCAATTTTAGAAAAATCTTTTATGAAACGTCGGTAAAAACCGGCATGCCCTAGAAAACTCCTAACTCCTCTAACATTGGTGGGATGAGGAAGTTTAGCAATTACATCTACTTTAGCTCTATCCACTTCAATTCCTTCTTTTGAAATTTTATGACCAAGAACGATGCCTTCTTTAACCATGAAATGGCATTTCTCCCAATTAAGTACTAGATTTGATTGTTCGCATCTAATAAGCATTCGTTCCAGATTAACTAGACATGATTCAAATGTATCACCGAAGACTGAAAAGTCATCCATGAATACTTCCATGCATTCTTCTATCATGTTGTGAAAAATCGCCATCATACACCTTTGAAAGGTTGCTGGGGCGTTGCAAAGTCCAAATGGCATGCGTTTGTAAGCAAAAGTACCATAAGGGCACGTGAATGTGGTTTTCTCTTGATCTTCGGGTGCTATTGGAATTTGAAAATATCCGGAAAATCCATCTAGAAAACAATAGTAACTATTTCCAGCTAATCTTTCCAACATTTGATCTATGAAAGGTAAGGGAAAGTGATCTTTTCTGGTGGCATCATTTAATTTTCTATAATCAATACACACAAGCCATCCTGTTACAGTCCTAGTAGGAATAAGCACATTTTTCTCATTTGTAATGACAGTCATGCCACCCTTCTTAGGCACGCATTGAACTGGGCTTACCCATGGACTATCAGAAATTGGATAAATTAAACCTGCGTCTAGCAGTTTAATAATCTCTTTCTTAACTACATCTTGCATATTAGGATTTAGTCTTCGTTGGCATTGCACATACGTTTTATGACCTTCTTCCATAAGGATTTTATGTGTGCAATACGAAGGACTTATTCCTTTAATATCATGAATCTTCCATGCAATGGCTGGTTTATGAGATTTCAACACAGAAATGAGTTGTGATTTCTCATTTTCAGTAAGAGAAGACGATATTATTACAGGTAATTCAGATTCACCATGTAAATAAGCGTATTCCAAATGGTTTGGAAGTGGCTTTAACTCTAATTTCGGAGGTTCTTCTATCGATGATTTGTATCGATATCTGTCTTCTTCTTTTAGCATTTGAATTTCTTCTGTTGTTGGTTCATATCCATTATCTATAAATGTAGCTAACATTTCAGCTTCATCAATTGGTTCATTACCTTCTCCTAAAGAACATTCTCTTGTTCCTTGTAATTCTGGAAATTCTTCTAATAATTCTGCATGTGCATCTATAGTTTGAATATAATAACATGTATCATCTGCAGATTGTGGTTGTTGCATTGCTCTATCAACTGAAAAGGTAACACTCTCATCCTCTATACTTAGGGTCAATTTCTTACCGAACACGTCTATCATTGCTTTGGCCGTGTTTAAGAATGGTCTTCCTAATATGAGAGGAACTTGAGAATCTTCTTCCATGTCCAAAACAACAAAATCTACTAGAAATACTAAAGTACCAACTTTAACTAGCATGTTCTCCATTATCCCTCTAGGATATTTTATTGATCTATCGGCTAGTTGTATGCTTATTTTGGTTGGTTTCAATTCTCCAAGGTCTAGTTTAGCGTATAGTGAATACGGCATTAGATTTATACTAGCACCTAAATCTGCCAATGCTTCTATTGAACTAAGACTACCCAGAAAACATGGAATTGTGAAACTTCCTGGATCAGATAGTTTTTCTGGTATCTTATTCAACAGCACTGCTGAACAATTAGCATTCATAGTAACAGCCGAGAGTTCTTCCATTTTCTTTCTATTTGAGATTAGATCTTTCAAGAATTTAGCATATCTAGGCATTCCTGAAATCACATCAATGAAAGGAAGATTTACATTTATCTGTTTAAACATATCCAAGAATTTGGATTGCTCGGCTTCAAGTTTCTCTTTCTTCATTTTACTCGGGTAAGGAAGTGGTGGTTGGTATGGTTTAACATAAGGTTTAGCCTTAACTGTGTTATCTTCATTAACCTTTTCAACTACCGGTTCTTTTTCCTTATCTTGATTAGGTTGTGGTTCTTGTGGAGTAGGAATAGCTTCATCAGAAGTTACAGGTATTTCAGGTGGTTTAAGTGTTGTACCACTTCTTGTGGTAATGGCTTTAGCTGTTTCATTCCGGGGGTTAGCATTTGTATCACTAGGTAGACTTCCCGGTTTTCTTTCACCTATTAACCTTGCTAGGTTACTTACTTCTTGTTCCAAGTTTTGAATAGAAGCTTGTTGATTTCTAAATGCTTGAGTATTTTGTTCATTGGTTTGTTTCTGAGATGTGAAAAACTGCGTTTGAGTTTCAACTAGCTTCGTCATCATATCTTCTAAATTCGGCTTCTTATCATCGGTTTGTTGTGGTGGTTTGTTTTGAAAATTAGGTCTTTGCTGATTGTAAGTATTATTGGATACTTGTTGATTGCTAGGACCTTGTTGGTTGTTGTATGGAATATTTCGGTTATAATTCTGGTTTTGATTGTAAATTGGTCTTGGCGGTTGATAATTATTCTGATAATTATTTCCAGGCCTTTGGTTTATGTATGAAATATTCTCTCTTTGTTCCATTGTTAATTCAATACTGAGACAATCTTTTTTCTAATGTGGTCCTCCACACTGCTCACAACTAATTCGTATTGAGTGAATATCTTTAGTCATCTTTTCCATTCGTCTCTCCACAGCATCTATCTTTGCGGAAATGGAATCTAAGTCATGGCTAGAATCGGCTCTAGCTGCTTTAGATGATCTAACGATATCTTTTTGAAAGGATCCGTTCATATACATTATAAACGATTCACAATAGTTGATTACATCGCGAGGTATTTGACCTCTATATGATACGTTTTACAAACATTGCATTCGTTTTTAAAAGACAAACTTTCTTTACATCAAAAATTGACGGCATGCATACCATTTCATATTACATCCAACTATAATTGACTTAATATTAATCTTGATGAACTCAACGACTCGAATGCAACGTCTTTCAAAGTATGTCATGAATGACTCCAGGTAATATCCTTAAAATGAGCTAATGCACAGCGAAAGATTTCTTTAATACCTGAGAATAAACATGCTTAAAAGTGTCAACCAAAAGGTTGGTGAGTTCATAGGTTTATCATATCAATCATTTCAATATATTAATAGACCACAAGATTTCCGTTTATAAATATATGTACACTCGCAAGTGTATAAAAGTATTCTATAAGTTGTAGGCACCCGGTAACAAGCCTTAACGTTCATGTTTTACCCTCTGAAGTACACCAGATCAGGTGTGTTTAATATAACCTCGAAGTACTAAAGCATCCCATAGTCAGGATGGGGTTTGTCAGGCCCAATAGATCTATCTTTAGGATTCGCGCCTACCGTACATAGACAAGTAGTTTAATGTTACCAAGCTAAGGGTATATTTCTGGTTTAAACCCACGTAGAATTAGTTTTAGTACTTGTGTCTATTTCGTAAAACATTTATAAAACAGCGCATGTATTCTCAGCCCAAAAATATATATTGCAAAAGCAATTAAAAAGGGAGCAAATGAAACTCACAATACTGTATTTCGTAGCAATTATGTATATGACGGCACTGAACAAGTGCAGGGTTTGTCTCGGATTCATGAACCTATATTAAGTATATATATATTTATATGTTGGTCAATATCTGTCTGACAATTTAGGTCAGGTTGTAGTGTATCACAATCCTAATGCTCGAGACCGACATGCAAAAGTCAACAAAAGTCAACTTGACCCAAAATGACTTCCAAAATCTATACATGTTTATTATATAACTTATATATAGTCGTTTTATATATTTAAATATATTTATCAGATCTTATTATACTAAATAATACAAGTCATTTATTAATAAATAAAAATTTATATTTAAATTCATATATGATAAAAATATACTTTTATATATCTCAAGTAATAAAATTTATAAAATTCACTTAATATCATAAAAATATAGTGGTATGTATTATTAATGTAATTATATTACGTGTGGTAAAAATATCTTTGTACGCATATTTATTTGATTAAATAATATTGATAATAATAATAATGATAAAAATAATAAAATGTTAGTTTCAATAAAAATATTAATTTTTAGTAATAAAAATAATTTTAGTAATAACATCAACTGATAACAATTATAATAATCGTTTTAATAATAATATTAAAATTAATAATAATTCAGTTGACCATATCTTTTAATCCGTTCATCGAACCCACACGATTTCTAAATGAAAAGTTATTAATTTTTCTTTAGCTTTTCAACGACATGCATATCATATACCTTATCTCAGTAGCATATGTATCAAATTCGTGATTTATCATAAACTATTTAACGACGAAACTAAGCATACAAACATGCATAATCATATATACTCGAGCACTAGTCAGGGATACACTATTAATATATAAAAGATAAGATATGAATGCTCACGTATCAATATTGTGATTCAATATTGCAGGAAAGTACGTAGACGCAACGAAAATGATAAAAGTTAGGTTGACCTCACGAGCAATACCCTTGAACAATATCCATAACCTCCATAGCTATAACGCATAATTTCCTTAGCTCTATCCCGTTTGAAAACTTATTTTGAAATCGTCTGAATATAACTCCGTCGTAGTATTTTATGTATACTAATAATATCTTGAAATAATACTAAGTAAATATATATATGTAATTCGATTGAGAGAGTTTAGAGAAATATATTTTCAAGTTTCTATGAAATAATAAAACCTATTAAATTCTATTTATAATAGATTTTTAAATTATTAAAGTGAATTATTAAAGTATGAATTATTAAAGTGAATTATTAAAGTATGAATTATTAAAGTGAATTATTAAAGTATGAATTATTAAAGTGAATTATTAAAGTGAATTATTAAAGTGAATTATTAAAGTAAAAGTAAAGTAAAAGTAAAGTAAAGGTAAAGTTAAAGTATAGTAAAAGTATAAAACTATGTACGTATAATACGCGTATAAATATATTTAATATTACTTTAAATCGTTATATCATAAAACATTTTAGAAAAGTAGAATTATATATATTCATAATAGGTTTCAAGTTTTTAAATTACAGTCTGTTGGTGAAGCATGGGATAAAATCCAAAGGTTTAATAAACGTATGAAATCATCTTAATGAAAAATGTCGAGTTACTTAACTTGTCGATATCCAACATCTAAGTTATTTACACTCCACGTTCTTACTTATAGATCACTTTACCATTTTCCGAATATTGTCAAAAAGAATAGATTTCTTAAATCACAGTGGACCTCATAACATTGGCCCGTAATCATATCATAATGTATCTGATAATTCAATCATTTGATATTATCTCTTAATTCTGTCGATAAATATATCGAAACAAATACGTTCATGTAAAGTATCATATATATCAAATACTTTGTTAATGTTTTCAGTTATTATATATTATATATACATATCTATATACACATAATTGTTCGTGAATCGTCAAACACGGTCAAAGGGTAATTGATTACATGAATGTAGTTCCAAACTTTTTGAGATTCAACATTACAAATTCTGCTTATCGTGTCGGAAACATATAAAGGTTAGGTTTAAATTTGGTCGGAAATTTTCGGGTCGTCACAGTACCTACCCGTTAAAGAAATTTCGTCCCGAAATTTGATCGAGGTCGTCATGGCTAACTTTAAAAATGTTTTCATGACGAATATGAGTTGATAAATAGAGTTTTATCATCATTGAGTAATATAAAACAATTTGATTACGCGAAGAGTATAAGTGAAGCTATCGCAAGAGAGTGAAATGAGTAAACGTATATTCGTTTTAACCGATGACGTAGTTATGATTGATTTCCGGAATTCATGGAATTTAAAGAAAATCTTTGCAATAAGATTTGGTTCTTTGGCGATTAAGGAAATCAGGATCTTATTTGATTAAATGCGATAATCTGTCTCGATTTCTCTGTCTGATATTTTACTATAAATCCGCCCCTTCGTTTCTTTATTTCCACAGCTCACACCTTCTAGTCTTTCTCCCCAATTCATACTTTAAAGCATTCGTTAATATGCTTCATCCAGTATTGATTCTTGATATACTCTTAACTTTCATATCTGTCATTCTTCTTTTTCATCTACCACCGGAGGAAGTTATTTTCTTCTACCATTACCTTGGGGTTATTGTGTTTTTCATCCTCCCGTATCTTTATATTGCTATATGCATTGATATACAAGGTTTGTAATTTCGGGGTTGTTATCGGGCTTTATATTCTCCATTATATTTCGGAGCTTCATGCTTTCGTTTTCTCTTCCCGGCCTTAAGTCAAGCGGATAATGGTCCAGAATTTGTAGATATGAATTTTTGGATGAACATAGTTAATGTTCCAAGAAGAAAATCGTAATGGCACGATCTTGATTTGGCAAATTACCAGAATATCCTAAAATATAGAGCTATCAAGATGATATGTTCTTAATATGTTTGGAAATTGGGTAGAATGTAAGAGTCGTGTAAATAGTACATGATGACGGTATGTTCTGTGAATCATCACGTTCCATTAGGAACTCAGTATGACTTACTGTAATATAATCACATTGATCAAGTGTCATTATATTATACTAACTCATGCTTCAGTTCCCAATACTACTTCAAAAACATTCCTATTTTAAATTCGAATTTTTTTCTTCTTCAGAATTTAGAAACTAACACAGTTTCTTTTTATGTTGTAACGCAGATATTGCGAATAGATAGAATATTTTGGATAAGAATAGTTGTGAAAATATCTTCAGGAATATCGAAGATATTTATAATAAAAGATACGATAATATATTAGAATTCTTAACATAGATGGATGATGAAGAAGATTTGTCTGTGAAGGTTTAGAATAAGAAGTAAGGTGTTTGCTAACTATTTCAGTAGACTCTGAATCATTTGGATCCTTTGAAGGCAGGTTTAGTCTTTGTGATTTGTCCACAGCCTCCTTCATGGTCTGCTCAATCCGTTTTCCAGTTTCAAACCTTCTCTTTTTCTCAGCTTTACCACCATACTATTCTTTATCATCAAACTTTTGACTGTTAAAGTCGTTTACAGTTTTTGCTGCTTCATCAGCATTTTTCCAATTTTAGAGAACTAGTTCATAGTTTGGGATGTTTTTCAGAAAATTCACATTCGAAGTATGTAAGTCTAGGAGATAGACGTTATATGTATACATATAACTTTTGACGTAAAATTGTCGCGAAATTCAAAATACTGATTGCTAATTCCCAGTAGTTGGTGTGATAATTATTGTTACAGGATGTAGGTGAGTACATGATGGGGTTTTAATGAATAAGTATAGTGGCTTTTCGGAGAGGCTTAAGTCGAAGGTTAATGAAGTTTTTGATAATTTTACTGCTAATGTGGCGAGATATGAAAGGTTCCCCGGTAACAATGATGAAGGGGTAATTGTTATAATAAGGTTTATTCGTATAAACAAATGAAGGTGATTTGTTGAAGCTATGACAAAACTGTCTATTTTGGAAAGAGATTGAAAAATTATATTTGGTAATAAATATCAAAGGATCTGACACGGATACGTGTTAAACTATAACTTTGGTTTCGAGAGCTTTTCAGGTGCATGGCAGTGGGTAATGTGTGGTTGGATCATCATCTCGCATGTATTTAATAATTTTGAAGTGTTTGAACACATATTGTAATTGTTAATATACATATGATGTTCAAAGATTTTGAATGATACAAATATTTTTGTGAGTTCCATGAATAGAAATGAGGTTCTAGGACAGTTTTGAAGTCAAAGTATAGTTTTGAAAGATGTAGAAATGTAAGAGTGATGATTTCGGTTATATCTTGAATCGAATTCTAAGATTTCAAAATCAGAATATGTAATTAGATTTTGAATGAGTATGGTTGTTTTGATTTCTATAAAAGAATGTATATTGTTGTGAAAGTAGGGAGTATAATGGATGATTTGCTGAATCAGATTCGAAGAATGTAACATATTAATTGTGAATTTATATATCTCTCGGGTATTACCTACCCGTTAAAAAAATTTCACAATTAATATTTTATACAAAAGAATTTTATTACAGTCTTTATGGAAATATATATGTGTATATTTCTTTAGATACAATATAGATTTAATGAGTTAATATTAAATTAAACTCATTTGATTTATGGTTAAGGCTAGGATAGATAATTTCTAAACTTTAGAAATTACATAATCGTTGTAGAATGTTTTCCCAATGAAGTTATGAATCAGTACTTCATCGTTGTGGTATTCCTTGGTATCTACATGGCGTATGATGTCGATGCTCGTGGGACAGATTGTGAAGTTGAGGTTTGCGATGCGGTTGTTGTTGGTGGTGGTAATGGTACTGTTGATGTTGTTGATGGTGGTACTGGTTATGCTGCTGGTGCTGCTGCTGGTATTTGTAACCTTTGCCCCATATTCTCCAAAGCCACTACCCGAGCGCGAAGCTCGTTGACTTCTTCTATTACACCGGGTTGATTGTCGGTTCGAACGAGCGGATAAATAAGATCTAGAATTTGGTGTAGTATATAATCATGACGAGATACTCTGGAAATGAGAGAGAAAATGGTGTTTCGGACAGGTTCACCGGTAAGTGCTTCAGGATCATTGCCAAGAGGGCAATGTGGTGGATGGAAAGGATCGCCTTCTTCTTGTCTCCAATGATTAAGGAGGCTACGAACCCATCCCCAATTCATCCAGAATAGATGATGGCTGATTGGTTGATCCATTCCAGTCACACTGCTTTCGGAGCTTGAGTGGGATTCCATTTCGGAATCCGAGGAACTTGAACTGATGACGAATTCCATTTCGTACGATTTGATAAAGGATTTTTTTGATACGAAATGATTTTCCGGCTATCGGGTGGTATTCTAACTACATAGAATATCTATATATATATAGATCAAAAGATTTGATAGATTACGGAGGAATTTACGGAATATGTCAGGCAAAGTTTACGGTAATAGATACGATAAGATATGATTTAGCAGATACGCTAAGATATGAATTTTGTCTATACACTATTCATGCAATCAATGCAGCAAGACGTGTCTAGACTAATAATGATAAGTAGGTAATTTCCTAAGGATGGTAAGTAGATGATTTCCGACTAAAAATGATAAACAAAACTTTTGACATGCAGACACGGTCGAAGTCCAGACTCACTAATGCATCTTAACAACTATCAGTTAGACACACTAATGCAAGACCTGGTTCGCTAAGACCACCGCTCTGATACCAACTGAAAGGATCCGTTCATATACATTATAAACGATTCACAATAGTTGATTACATCGCGAGGTATTTGACCTCTATATGATACGTTTTACAAACATTGCATTCGTTTTTAAAAGACAAACTTTCTTTACATCAAAAATTGACGGCATGCATACCATTTCATATTACATCCAACTATAATTGACTTAATATTAATCTTGATGAACTCAACGACTCGAATGCAACGTCTTTCAAAGTATGTCATGAATGACTCCAGGTAATATCCTTAAAATGAGCTAATGCACAGCGGAAGATTTCTTTAATACCTGAGAATAAACATGCTTAAAAGTGTCAACCAAAAAGTTGGTGAGTTCATAGGTTTATCATATCAATCATTTCAATATATTAATAGACCACAAGATTTCCGTTTATAAATATATGTACACTCGCAAGTGTATAAAAGTATTCTATAAGTTGTAGGCACCCGATAACAAGCCTTAACGTTCATGTTTTATCCTCTGAAGTACACCAGATCAGGTGTGTTTAATATAACCTCGAAGTACTAAAGCATCCCATAGTCAGGATGGGGTTTGTCAGGCCCAATAGATCTATCTTTAGGATTCGCGCCTACCGTACATAGACAAGTAGTTTAATGTTACCAAGCTAAGGGTATATTTCTGGTTTAAACCCACGTAGAATTAGTTTTAGTACTTGTGTCTATTTCGTAAAACATTTATAAAACAATTTAGGTCAATATTTGGTCAATATCTGTCTGACAATTTAGGTCAGGTCGTAGTGTATCACAATCCTAATGCTCGAGACCGACATGCAAAAGTCAACAAAAGTCAACTTGACCCAAAATGACTTCCAAAATCTATACATGTTTATTATATAACTTATATATAGTCGTTTTATATATTTAAATATATTTATCAGATCTTATTATACTAAATAATACAAGTCATTTATTAATAAATAAAAATTTATATTTAAATTCATATATGATAAAAATATACTTTTATATATCTCAAGTAATAAAATTTATAAAATTCACTTAATATCATAAAAATATAGTGGTATGTATTATTAATGTAATTATATTACGTGTGGTAAAAATATCTTTGTACGCATATTTATTTGATTAAATAATATTGATAATAATAATAATGATAAAAATAATAAAATGATAGTTTTAATAAAAATATTAATTTTTAGTAATAAAAATAATTTTAGTAATAACATCAACTGATAACAATTATAATAATCGTTTTAATAATAATATTAAAATTAATAATAATTCAGTTGACCATATCTTTTAATCCGTTCATCGAACCCACACGATTTCTAAATGAAAAGTTATTAATTTTTCTTTAGCTTTTCAACGACATGCATATCATATACCTTATCTCAGTAGCATATGTATCAAATTCGTGATTTATCATAAACTATTTAACGACGAAACTAAGCATACAAACATGCATAATCATATATACTCGAGCACTAGTCAGGGATACACTATTAATATATAAAAGATAAGATATGAATGCTCACGTATCAATATTGTGATTCAATATTGCAGGAAAGTACGTAGACGCAACGAAAATGATAAAAGTTAGGTTGACCTCACGAGCAATACCCTCGAACAATATCCATAACCTCCATAGCTATAACGCATAATTTCCTTAGCTCTATCCCGTTTGAAAACTTATTTTGAAATCGTCTGAATATAACTCCGTCGTAGTATTTTATGTATACTAATAATATCTTGAAATAATACTAAGTAAATATATATATGTAATTCGATTGAGAGAGTTTAGAGAAATATATTTTCAAGTTTCTATGAAATAATAAAACCTATTGAATTCTATTTATAATAGATTTTTAAATTATTAAAGTGAATTATTAAAGTATGAATTATTAAAGTGAATTATTAAAGTATGAATTATTAAAGTGAATTATTAAAGTATGAATTATTAAAGTAAATTATTAAAGTGAATTATTAAAGTGAATTATTAAAGTTAAAGTAAAGTAAAAGTAAAGTAAAAGTAAAGTAAAGGTAAAGTTAAAGTATAGTAAAAGTATAAAACTATGTACGTATAATACGCGTATAAATATATTTAATATTACTTTAAATCGTTATATCATAAAACATTTTAGAAAAGTAGAATTATATATATTCATAATAGGTTTCAAGTTTTTAAATTACAGTCTGTTGGTGAAGCATGGGATAAAATCCAAAGGTTTAATAAACGTATGAAATCATCTTAATGAAAAATGTCGAGTTACTTAACTTGTCGATATCCAACATCTAAGTTATTTACACTCCACGTTCTTACTTATAGATCACTTTACCATTTTCCGAATATTGTCAAAAAGAATAGATTTCTTAAATCACAGTGGACCTCATAACATTGGCCCGTAATCATATCATAATGTATCTGATAATTCAATCATTTGATATTATCTCTTAATTCTGTCGATAAATATATCGAAACAAATACGTTCATGTAAAGTATCATATATATCAAATACTTTGTTAATGTTTTCAGTTATTATATATTATATATACATATCTATATACACATAATTGTTCGTGAATCGTCAAACACGGTCAAAGGGTAATTGATTACATGAATGTAGTTCCAAACTTTTTGAGATTCAACATTACAAATTCTGCTTATCGTGTCGGAAACATATAAAGGTTAGGTTTAAATTTGGTCGGAAATTTCCGGGTCATCACACTTTTTCTTGGTGCCACTCATGTGAGTGGGAAGCAGTGTTATCAATAATTTTGTAAGCATCAGTTTCGGTTTTCTTCATAATAGAACCACCAGCTGCTATATCTATGTCTTTCCTTGTAGTGATGTGGCATCCTTGGTAGAATATTTGTACTATTTGACAGGTGTCTAAACCATGTTGCGGACATCCTCTTAATAACTTTCCATATCTTGTCCACGCCTCATATAGAGTTTCATTCGGTTTCTGTGTGAACGTAACAATTTCTGCTTGAAGTCTTACGGCTTTAGATGCAGGAAAGAATTGTTTAAGAAATTTTTCAACTAAAACATCCCATGTATCAATCGCCCCTTCAGGTAACGATTCTAACCAATCTTTGGCTTCTCCCTTTAAAGTCCAGGGAAATAACATGAGATATATCTGTTCATCTTCCACTTCTCGGATTTTAAATAGTGTGCAGATACTATTAAAGGTACGTAGATGTTCATTTGGATCTTCCTTCGGCGCACCACTAAATTGGCATTGATTAGTCACCATGTGTAGAATTTGTCCTTTTATTTCATAATCTGGCGCATTAATGTCTGGATGAGTAATTGCGTGACCTTGGCCAGTGCGTTTAGCTCTCATTCGGTCTTCCATACTTAAAGGTTCCAGATTCTCCACAATTGAATTTGTTGAATCGGAATCACTAGAGGATTCTGATTTAATGGTTCGTTCCTCAACAATCTCTGTTTGAATGATTGGTGGTTCCGGAGGAAAGTTTAGTGGTTCAGGATCTACGAACCGTCCCTGAATATTCTCCGGATTCTCAATTGTGAGGTCGGGTTCAAAAAATGGATTATCGGAAATTTGAACTGAAGTACTTGGTCGACTGGATGACGATTCTAAAGAAAAATCAACGGCGGTAATATTTACTAAATGTCTTGATCTAGTTACAGGTGGTGAACGTACAAAAGGTGGTGAACGTCTTGCTCGGTGCATTCACTGAATATCCTATTAGTTTTTAAAAGGAAAGAAAAATTATAATAAGTTATCCAATCAATAGACTTTTCTGATTTTGCCCACGTTTCGAATAGCTAAAAGATGCAGCAGAGGGGCAGGATTCGTTTGGTCTCAATATAATTGAGGACTGTTTGGCTCCAATAACCCGGTCCACGTTCAAATTCAACTATTACTACGAACCAGAAAATTTTGATGTCTATTAATTTAACCACTTAAAATAAATTTTCGTAATTTTAAGAAATTTAGATAAAAAGTAGAATAAAAATCTATGTCCTAAAAACTAGAATAGCGAGAAATAAGAAAGAAAAAGAGTTCGTCGAAAAAAGGTCGAAAAAGAAAAATGGTTGAAAAATAAAAGGTGACGGAAAAATAAAAGAAACTTATAAAACTTAAAAACAATTGACTAACCTAACCTTATTACTACAACTAACTTAAAATTATAATCGCAAATTGAGATTAATAATTGGAATGATAATTGATACATAGGTAAAAGTCGTCTAAAAATATTAAAGCTTACAGGAAAAACTATATCCCAAATAGAAATAACTTAAAAAGAAACTAAAACTTAAAAAGGCGTCGCAAAATTCTAAAGTACCTAAATCTTAGTCTAAAGAAAAAGCACTTAAGGAATTCTACGGCAAAGCCTAAAAATCTAGAAGTAAAAATAACTATTGCAAAAACTAAGTTTAAAACTAAATATGAGCGAAAAATACAAATATTACGCTAAAACGATTAAAAAGTGACAAAATATAAAAAATATACAAAAAGTTGTAAAAAGTACAATTTTTATAAAAATATTATTTATTTATTAAAACTATTAATTTTACAATTTAATTAAACTTAATAAACTAAATATACAAATTAATTAAAACTTAAATTAAATACTAAATTAATTAAATATTTAACCCTAATACAAATTAATTAATAATAATTAATAATACTCCGTAATTAATGCCTGATTAGGGCTTCTGTCCGTGTGTCAGAGAAACTCCGCGACTTGCTGTATTCAAAGCATCAAACCCCGCGACTCGCGGGGTTCCAAAATTCAACTGACAGGTTTAAAATTCGACGCGTTTTTCTTTTTATTTTTTTTTTATTTTTTATTTTCTGTTTTTATATTTTCTGTTTATATAATCTAAAATTTTATATATATATATATTAAATAAAACTTATCTTTAATAACTAAGATAAAAATAAAATACTTTATAACAATCTAAAAAAATAAATTTATATATATATTTATATTTTTATTTTTCTTTTTTATATTTTCGAATATTTAAAACGTATTTTTATAAAAATGAATTTTAATAAAAGTAAACTAAAAATCTTTTTTTTTTATATATTAGCGTTGCGCTTCCGGCGTTTAAGAGTTCCCCGGCAGCGGCGCCAAAAATAACTTGATGTTTCGCGAGGTGTATACGAAATAGCTATTAAATTTTTCAGTAAATACTATTAAATACGATACAATTTTACACAAGATATTTATTTATTTAGAGAATGGATATACTTAAACCTTGCTACAACACTTATAGGCAGTGTACCTAATCGTACAGTAGTGTAGTTTTTAGTAAGTCCGGTTCGTTCCACAGGGAATCTTTTTAAACAAAGCTTAACGCTATATTAGTTTACTTTTATAAAAATACAAATATATATATATAAGTAATATTATTATTATAAAGGGGGGTTTTTACCGTTTAATGATCGGTTTGTCGATTTTAAAACTTTAGTCGCAGTTAAAACTAAATGTAAAATATTAAAAATAAATACAAGACTTAAATTAAAGCATAAAGTAAATAACGATAATGAAATTGTTAATAATAAAAGTGCGATAAAATAAACTTGCGATAATTAAAAAGTACGATAATTAAAAGTGCAATTAAATACAATAACAATAAATAAAAATGCTATAATTAGAAGTGCAATTAAATATAAAATAAAGGAAATTAAATATGAAATAAAAGAATTATGCTTATTTAAACTTCCGTAATCATGATGTTTGACGTGTTCATTTTAAGCCCATGGGTTAATTGTCCTTTGTCCTGGATTATTTAATATGTCCATACGGATTTGTCCATAATAGTCCATCAGTCATAAATATAAAGAGCGAAAGCCTTCGTCAAATTATTCTTATTCCCGAAGTCAAATATTCCAACTAATTGGGGATTCGAATTGTAACAAGGTTTTAATACTTTGTTTAATGAATACACCAGGTTATCGACTACGTGTAAACCAAGGTTTTACTACTTTGTTAACAATTACACCAATTACCCTTGAATGTAATTCACCCCTGTTTCAACAAGTCTATTAACTATTAATCCAGTTCCGTATCCGGTAAAATGAATAATTATTGGTATTTATAGATATCCCGCCCACCGTACCCAGTCAAGCGTATGTGGTTATATATAAATACGTCGAATTATAAGTTTGTATATTAAATTAACAAGGTATTGTTTAATTAATATAAAACCCATTAATAGCCCATAGTCTAATTTCCACAAGTGTCGTTCTTTTATCCAAACCCCAATTATGGTACAAAGCCCAATTACCCAATTTTAGTAATTAGCCCAACATCATGATTACTTTGGATTAAATAAGCATAATAATAACTTAGCTACGAGACATTAATATAAAAAGGTTGAAAATAACTTACAATGATTAAAAATAGTGTAGCGTTACACGGACAGAATTTCGACTTACACCCTTACAACATTCGCTAACATACCCTTATTATTAGAATTATAATTAAAATTAAAATATAAATTATAAATATATATATATATATATATATATATATATATATATATATATATATATATATATATATATATATATATATATATATATATATATATATATATATATATATATATATATATATATTTTACGATATAGATAGAGAGATGGATGGATATATTGTAATTTTTGCGATCAGAATTCGTTTGCTTTTATAGAGATTTTAAAACTTTGGGGCTCCGCGACTCGCGGCATTTTTGCCTTCAAACTCCGCGAGTCACGGAGTTTGAAATTACAGCTCAGTCCCTTTTGGAGTCTTTCTTGCCAACGGTTTTAAATATTAATATAATATATAAATAATTATAAGAATTATTTAAATATTATATTATATTTATGTGCATAGTTGACTTGTAATTTTTAGTCCGTTGCGTCGAGCGTTGAGAGTTGACTCTGGTCCTGGTTCCGGATTTTCGAACGTCCTTGCGTACAATTTAATATCTTATACTTTACGTTTTGAATCTTGTACTCTTGTAATTTCGAGACGTTTCTTATCAATAATTGGAACCTCTTTGATTGTCTTTTGTACTTTTGAGCTTTTTGGTCGTTTGCGTCTTCAATTCGTCGAATCTGTCTTTTGTCTTCACCTTTTAATATTTAAACGAATATCACTTGTAAATAGAACAATTGCAACTAAAAGCTTGTCTTTCTTGAGGAATAATGCTATGAAATATATGTTCGTTTTTAGCATTATCACCCGGCAATTCGTCGGGAAATACATCGGAATAGTCACTAACAACTGGCACATCATCGATGTGCTTCTCATCGGACTCGACTTTCTTAATGTGAGCAAGGATCGCAAAACAACCCTTACGGAGTAGTTTTCTAACTTTAATGCACGAAACGAGGTTGTGTCCGATGCAACTCTTATCGCCATAGACGATCAAAGGTTCACCATTCTCGATAGGGATTCGGATTGTGTTAAGATCACAAAGGATGTGAGATTTCGTTTTGGCTAGCCAATTCATACCGATTATTACATCGAAGCTACCTAGTTCCATGGGTATCAAGTCGATTTCAAACTCATTACCCAAAATGTTTAACGTACACCCCCGGTAATATGTGTCGGCACTCAATAGTTTTCCGTTGGCCACTTCAATGGTATAAGTGGTATCTAGTGGATGTGGTGGAGTATTAAAAGAATGAGTCAAAGTCTTGGATACAAAACTCTTATCGGCACCCGAATCGAATAAACAAGTAACATAGGTGTTGTTGAGAAGAAATGTACCCGTGACTAATTCATTATCATCTCGGGCTTCCTCGGTGTTGATGTTGAAAGCTCGGCCGCGCGTATTGGGGTTATCTTTCCTCTTCGGGCATGCATTTCTATAATGGCCCGTTTGGCCACATTCATAACAAGTGCCCGTTTTTGGTGCATTGGGCCCCTTTCGAGCGATGGGGGCAACACTTTTACACTCATTGGCCTTATGACCAACTCCTTGGCACCGGTGGCAAATTAACTTGCCACATTCACCAAAGTGATGTTTGTTGCATTTGTTACAAGGAGGTAGGTTCCCGGCATAACCCTTCTTGCCGTCGGAGGCGTAAGGCTTCTTAGCAAAGTTGTTGTTGCTTGATTGGGAGGGTTCCCACTTTCTTTTGTTGCCGCCCGATTTATCCTCGGCCTTAGGTGCCGGAACTACGATTTCGTCAACCGTTTCTATCAATTTGCGGGCCATGTTCAAAGCTTCTTGATGATTAGTGGGTTTGGATGACATTACTCCGTGTTTGATACTCTTTGGAAGACCATCCATGTAAAGTTCAACCCTTAAAGCTTCGGGGTTCACAAGATTTGGGCACATCAAGGCTAGTTCGGAAAATCGTTGATTATAAGCCTTGAGATCATTTCTGATCGCCGTTAAAGTTCTTAGCTCTTGTTCGAGCCTTCGGGTTTCTTCACGAGAGAAATATTCGACAATCATCTTTTCCCTCAAGTCGGCCCAAGAGAGGGCGTGAGCTTCATCGGTACCCACCGATTGTACATAAGTATTACACCATGTAAGAGCGACACCGGCGAAGGTGTGAGTGGAGTATTTGACCTTGTCTTGGTCCCGACAACCGCTTATGCTAAAGACGGCTTCCGTTTGCTCAAACCATCGGGTGAGCACGACCGGTCCCCCGGTTCCATCAAAAGTGTGAGGTTTGCACCCCATGAAGGATTTATCGGAGCACCCTTCGTTTGAGTTACCGGCTCCATTGTTGTTGTTGTTGTGGTGGTTGTTGTTATTATTGTTGTTGTTGTTGTTGGATGAGTGACCGGCCATGGCCGCATCTACGGCGGTAGCTATCATCCGTTCGAGACCTTGTTCGGGAGTTTCATTGCGGCGTACACGACGAGGAGCCATTGTTCCTTCAAGACACAAGAATATCATTGATTAGTATTCTCAATAATACTAACCGTGATATAGAATAAAGATAAAGAGAAGTTTTTCCTCGACTCGCTTTAAATTCTTTATGTCATAATGTCGGAACGTTCATATGAGTCACCGTAATATAATCCCGGCAATTATATTACCCTGATTCAAATGTGCATTCGACATTATTCTATAAAGTCAAGGTGGCGTGTCAATCAAATTAAACAACGTGAGATTAAGATGAACTAAGAGTAGATATGAGTAGAAGCGTTCGAGTATAAATGCACAAGTAGTCAAGTAATTCCTACTTCAAGTCTATATGCCGGTTGTAGTCTAGACTCACCAATGTACCCTATGACTCGAGGTTGACACCAATGAACTCTAAATCCCTACAACCAACGCTCTGATACCATCTGTAGCGACCCGACAAAATCGTCATTGACGGCGCCGTCTACTTAGGTCCCGTTACGTGGTCATAAGTCTTTAAAACAATGTTTGACCAAAAGATATGTCGCATTCATTTCAAATGTAAAGATTGTTCAAAGTTTACATGAATAGTTCCACCACAAGTTACGTTACAAAGTTATAAGTACAAATGAAACTTATGCGACACAATTTAAAAGTAGCCAAAAGACGCTCCATGTATGCATATATACTCGACATCCAATGCAAGTATCAAAATAAAGAGCGGAAGCATGTATCATGTATCGTTCAAGGACCTGAGAAAAACATAGAAATCTGTCAACGAAAACGTTGGTGAAATCATAGGTTTAAGTAAGTAAGTACAAGTGAACCACAAGATTTGCAACAATGAGATAATAGTAATACATTCCAAAAGTTTGTTTCACGAGCACCCAATTATCAATGCTTAACATTCCTTCCATAGAACCCCATCACAATAGTGTTAGAACATACACTGTTTCTCGAAAATACATTTCATTCGTAAACGGTAGGGAACCGTTTGAATGAGGGTTTGTCAAACCCATATGGCCATATAACATAAGTTCTCGCTTACACCCGGCAAGTGTAACTAATGATAATCGAATTAAGGATTTTTGTTCAAACTCGTATGTAGAATGTTTGTTTTCCCGTACTTGTGTTCACTTAGTAAAAAGAAACATTTATGTTTTCTCATCCCAAATGTAAGTGCAAAAGAGTAAAAGTGGGACTATGATCTCACCTTGAGCGGAAGAGTAAATAAGTACTTCGACAAGTAACGTGTGCAAAGAACAATGCTAGTCTTGACCTAAACAAATAGGTCGTATCAATAACGGTAAACACGATAGGTCAAAGATGTTCAATTAGTCCTACGGCTCGTTACGACTCGATTATGTAGCATGTGAAATCAAATTGTCAAGTTTCATGCAAGATAAAAGTATAGAAACAAGTTAGGAAGGTTGCATAATCATTTGGTTAAGTTTGACAAAAAGTCAAACTTTGGTCGGTCAAAGTCAACGAAAAAGTCAACACGTTCGGGTCGGGTCCCGAACTATTTTTCTGAGGTTTTTAATCATGTATGAGCATGTTAGAACAAGTTACATGTGAATCGGAGGTCCATAGCATAGCAAACATTTTCCGTAAAATGACCAGCGAAGACAGAGCCTGCCAGTGTATCTGGACGGCGTCCAGATTGTCTAGACGGCGTCCAGCTTTGAAGACTGGGACGGCGTCCAAGTATCTGGACGGCATCCAGCCTTGAAATCTGGGACGGCGTCCAAGGGTCTGGACGGCGTCCAGATTGGTATTCAAGTCTGATGCAGAAACCTTCTAAGTGCACGAACCAAAAACCAAATAAACACAATTTATGATCCGCAAACAATCAAGTCAAGTATTTTATACCGTCGGGAAGGTAATTTGATGAGGAAGACAACTAAACACATTTCATCAATCAATCTACCTATTATAATAACCAAAACCGCATCTAATGCTCAACATTAATCGCATACAAGTTCATAAATGCAATTCAATGATTCGGGCAACCAATTTACATGAATGATATGCCGTTTCGAAGGTAATCAAGCATACAATCCAACTAAACACTTACCAACAATAATCCATGGCATTCAATGCATCAAAAGTCCATTTAAAGTTCATCAAACCCTAACCCAAATTCACCAAAATCATAAATCAAGTTCATGAACTTTTCTTAAGTAACCTACACATCAAATTGAAGCTAGTGATACTAGGAACACAATTAGAACATGAACTTTTAACATCTAACAACATATGATCATCCAAAACTCAAGAACAACACACCAAAATTCAAGTTCATGCTAGTTACTTCAAAACAACAAGATCGAGCATACAATTCATATATTCATGTTAGACTTGAGCCATAGACACTAATTAACACTTTTATAAGTCAAGAACACTAAGATTATGAAATTTAGAGTTTTTAGAAAGTTACCCAATCGAGATGAAATTAGTATCAAAACGTAGAGAATGAAGAGAGGATTCCAAATATGTAATTTGTTTTGATGTTAGCCTCCAAAATCGGATTTAGATGATGAATTAAGGATTGAATGTTGAGAGGATTTGGAAGTAGTAAAAGATGAGGATGAGAATGAATGGGTGAAAGGGGTTTGACCCTTTGACCTAGTCAAGGGTTTGATCCCTTGTCAAGTTTAGTCCCTCAACTTTCGTTCGGGTGCGTGAATTACCTAAACGAGATAATTTAAAACGCGTATTAACGGGAGATGTTATAAACATATAACGGAGTTTAAATTAGTATAACGGAAAAGTAAATGGAAAAAGGCGGGATGTTACATTTTTGCTGCTTCATTCAGCTTTTTTTTCAAAATTCAATGTATTGTTTCGTAGACTGGGTGCTTTTCAGAATTTCAGAATTGAAGATCAAAATTTCCAGGAGTTATACGTTATATATATATATATATAACTGTTGAAGTGAAAATGCTGCGAGATTCGAGATTGATGATTGATGATTCCTGGTAGTTGGTATGGCAATTATCGTTACAAGATGCGGAAGGGTACATGACAGAGTTTTAATGAATAAATTTAGTGATTTTTCAGAGAGATTTAAATCAAAGAGCAATGGAGTTGCTGGTAAGTTTACTCCTAATGTGGTAGGATATAAAAGGTTCCCCAGTAACAATGACAGAAAGGACAACTGTATATATCAAGGTTATGATAAGGTCCATTCGAATGAAAAGTAAAAATGGGTTTGTCGGAGCTGTGACAAAATTTGCTACTTTGAAAAGGGATTGCAAAGTAATTTTTGGTAATAAATGCCAAAGGATCTGACACACATATGTGTTAAGTTGTTACTTTAGTTTAGAGAGTTTTCCAGGTGTATCGCTATACGCGTAAATCCTTCTTTTTGTTGATAACATGAGATTGATTCATTCTCTCGATTGTTCCTTAGTTGAGGTGTTTTCAAGAATTTTGAAGGGTTTAGATGCAGGTTGTCATCTTCAACATTCGTATAATTAAATCGTCGTGAATCTTGAATGATTCGAATATCATTCGGTGTTTTTTGAATAAAAGTGATTTTTTAGTATAGTTTGGATCCAAAGTATGGTTCGAAAGATGTAGGAATCTAAGAATGATGTCTTTTGTTAGATCTTGACTTGAATTTTGATGTGTCAAAATCAGAATATGTAATTGAATTTGAATGAGAATGGTTGTCCTGATTTTTATGAAAGAATGTATATCGTTGTGAAAGTAGTGAGTATCGTTAATGAATCAAAATCGAAGACTACATAGTGTAATATATTAATGTAAAATTTAAATATCTCTCGGGTATTACCTACCCATTAAAAAAAATTTCACACGTAATATTTTTGTTCAAATGAATTTTATTATGTCTTTATGAAAATATATGTATATATATTTTCTTCAGATGTAATACAGATTAAATGAGTTAATATACTATTAAACTCATTTGATTCACGGTTGGAACTAGAAATGAATAATTCCTAAAACTTTAGAGATTATATAATTTTTTTTGCGAAGTATTTCTTCAACGTAAATGAAATTATGAATCAATATTTCATTATTCATTTTTATTGATATTTCCTCGGTGAATGACGTTGGTGTTCGTAGAATTCTTGTGAACTTCGCAAGACACGAACGATGACTTCTAGAAAGTTTCGAGTACATCGAAAATGAAGGTGTAAAATCAAACTTGTATTTGAGTAATACTCTTGGGTTATTATGAAATGGAATCTATTAAGTTGCAGCAAAGATTACAGTTAACGATTGTTAAATCGTTAATGAAGGATGTACATCATAGCATATTAGTAACATGAATTAACCGAGTAGTACTTACCAGTTAAAATTCACATGTAATAGCTTAGTACAAAAAAGATTTATCATGATTTCAAAATTTATATTTATAAGATATACATATAAATTCTTCAGAGGGAATGAGTTCATACTTCATAACTCGTTGATACAATATAATCCTTGTTGATTAGTGATGATGTCATCAGTGATTATGGAACTGGCGATGCTTGTGATGTTGTAGGTGTTGCTGGTGCTGACGATGCTGACGGAACTGACTTTGCTGGTGATGTTGACGGTATTGCTGATGCTATTTGTATAACAAGTCTATTCTGTAGGTTTTGCACTATACTTGTCAGGGTTTCTACTCTTACTTCTATCATTTCTATTCACTCAATTGATTTACGGTTAGAAATAGAATAAGTAATCTCTAAAACTTTTAGAAACTACATATTCTCTGCAGGATATTTCTTCAATGAAGTGATGAATCAATACTTCATCATTTGTTGTTGTTGGTACTCCTTGGTATCTACAGGGCGTATGACGTTGATGCTCGTGGGACAGATTATGACGTTGAGGCTTGCGATGCGGATGTTGTTGTTGGTGGTAGTGGTACTGTTGGTGTTGATGCGGGTGGTGCAGTTGGTGTTTGTGGAGCTTGTGATGCTTGTAAGTTTTGCATCATATTCTCCAAAGTCACCACTCTAGCGCGAAGCTCGTTGACTTCTTCTAGTACACCGGGATGATCGGTGGTTCGGACGAGCGGGTGAATAAGATCTAGAATTTGGGATAGTATATAATCGTGACGAGATACTCTGGAAATGAGAGAGAAAATGGTGTTTCGGACAGGTTCGCCGGTAAGTGCTTCAGGTTTTTCGCCAAGAGGGAAATGGGGTGGATGGAAGGGATCGCCTTCTTCTTGTCTCTAATGATTAAGTAGGCTACAAACTCATCCCCAATTCATCCAGAAAATATGATGGCTAATTTGTTGATCCATTCCGGTCACACTGCTTTCGGAGCTCGAGTGAAAATCCATATCGGAATAACTGTCAGAATCTAAGAAATTTGAACTAGATACGTGATCCATCTTGTATAATCAGGGAAATGAATTAGATTATAGGACTTAGTTTGGTATTCTTCAATACATATTTTACATATGTATATATAATACCAAGATCCCATAAGTTACGGAGAAATTTTCGAAAGATGTCAGACAGAGTTTACTGTAATAGATATGTAAAGATATGAATTTGTCTATACACTATCTATCCAATGAATGCAGTAAGATGCGTCTAGACTTAAAATGATAAGCAGATAATTTTTGACATAAGTAATAAGCAAAATTTTTGATATGCAGACACGGTCGAAGTTCAGACTCACTAATGCATCTTAATAACTATCCATTAGACACATTAATGCAAGACCTCGATTATAAACATTACATAATAATTGGTTTCGGTTTTTCGAACGACGTTTCGTACGATTAGAAAACTTGTACTTTACGTTTCGTATATTGTACCTTTATAAATAACATGACTCAAGTCAATGAAAAACTATCCCACTCAAAGTGTAACTTAATCATTTGAGTGTTTTAGTCATTTACTTCTATAAATCAACTTCTCGTTGTTTATTAAAATATATTTAATAATACATTTAAAACATTACTTAAATCCAAACGTTTTATAAATAGGTTAATATTACATTTTAAAATATATATATATATATATATATATATATATATATATATATATATATATATATATATATATATATAATTAAAATATTTATTTAATATTTAGTTTTTCAAATCTAATTATATAATGTAAAAATCATTTTAAATAATAGGAGATATGATATCATATCACATTTGTATTTTTGAAACAATATATATATATATATATATATATATATATATATATATATATATATATATATATATATATATATATATATTTGTAATTTAATATTTATATTATAAAGTTTAAATTAATTTCTTCTAATTTTATAAACATGACAAATTACTTTTTATAAACAAATGGTTTTAGTAATTCAATTTTTTCAAACGTTTTCTAAATTAAATAAATATTATATATTTTGGTTTTCCAAAACAAAACATTTTATTGAAAGTCTATAATAACAGTTTATATCATAAAATGTTTTTATTTAAGAAAGTAAAATCATATAAAACTCTTAACGATTTTCGGTTTATAAATTATAGTTCGTTCGTAAATCGAGAAGTGAGTTTAATGTATGAAATCATTTTAATGTAGCCTTGTCAAAAGAGTTTACCTTATCGACAACCATTAAGCCAATTATTTACACTACATGGTTAAATATATATATATATTTTTTGGGTAAGCAAGGAAACCCTCCTATAAACGATCACATTGGCTCCCCCATAGAAGGTAAAACCTCGGGTATTTAAGCCCCCCGAGCGCGAGACCTGGTACCGGGTGAATTGCGCATTATGCGCACCCTCTTGTCACACTCCCTTTTTTGAACAATTTGGCAGAGCCAAGGATTGAACCCGGGTGGTGTGCTTCATTGGGCAACTCGGTGGCCACTCAGGCAAGTTTGGGTTGTTAAAAGCTAAATATTAATTTAACAAGAGTCACGAGGAAATTATTGTAAAGCACAAATTGGAAATCAACAGGAATCTCCAGTATCCCTTGTCTAGTCCCTGTTATTTGACACTTTGTTCTTATTTGCAAAATCACTTTACCAATTATTCTGAATATTAATAATAGGGAAAGATTTCTTAAATCATAGTGGACCTCACAACAGAGACCCGTACTCATATCACAATGTATCTGATAATTCAATCATTTGATATTATCTTTTAATTGCATCGATAAACATATTGAAACAAACACGTTCATGTAAAGTATTATACATTTAATACTTTGTTAACATTTTCAAGTTATAATATATATACATATATAATCATATCCATTTATATAATGGTTCGTGAATCGTCAGAATTTGGTCAAGGTTAAATGAATGTATGAACACAGTTTAAAAATTTTGAGATTCAACTTAACAAACTTTACTTATTGTGTCGGAATAATATAAAGATAAAGTTTAAATTTGGTCAGAAATTTTCGGGTTGTCACACTTTAACGGATCGCCTTGATAATTTTACTGTAGATGTTGGACTTGTATATCTAGTCATGGTCAAAATTTGACAGTGATCGGACCGTTGGATCTTGAGTTATGTTTTTTCGAAGTTGCAGTTGTTCGGGTTTAGAGCTGCTGTAAGAGAAAATTCATAGAGGATTCGTCTACCATTAGATCAACTTGAAACTTGGACTGTGCATTCAGAGGTAATGATCTAAGAGTGGTAAAATTTTGATGATTATCGGACCGTTGGATCTTGAGATACGATTTTTTAAGTTGCGGCAGTTTTATGAGAGAGAGTTCCGGTTTTGATGTTGCGAGTGCGAGACGATTTGTTTTGCGAATCTTCGGGCGATAAAGGCTGTGATTTTTAAGAGATGTAGCTTTGTTACAGGAGCCAAAATATATTCCGGATATGATGGACGGCGCTGTGGGCGCACCTCTCAACTCGTGTGCGTTCGGGTGGTAACCTTGAGTTGATCCTGAAGTCTTGTATCGAAATCTCGCTGGTCCAACACAGACAGTTTGAGAGTTTCGTTTGGCGGCGGTAAAGTTTGGGTTCCAACTATCTTTGGAAGGGAGGCCCATATGGACTTAGGTTTGAGTGGAGGTTTGTTATGGTGCAAACAAAACTCATACATTGGATATGAGGTAGACACAAATGTGTGCTTAAAAGGTGGTTTCTCTCTAGTTTTGGCGGTAAGGTAGCAAACACTGGGACAAATCGAAAGTAGGAGTTATCGAGAATGTTGGATACTCGGAGGTTGTAGTCTGGATGTGTGGATAGTGCAACGTGACATTTGCATCATGTCAACGGTTGGCTTAACCCCTTGGTTGGCACACGCGGTTGTGCACCCTTAGTAGATGAGTTGATCTTGGAGCCTTGTACCGTAAGTAGGCTTGATGTGGTCCCATTCAAGTTGTGTTCCGAGGTTGCGACAGGTACTAAAGAAGGTCGGATCTTGACTATCATTGGAGGAAGACCTAGCTATACTTAGGTTTGAGGGGAGGATTATTGGTTTGCAAACCAAAGTCCAACATCAGATTATTGAACGGGTCGACTAAATGTATTTTGTCAAATATTCCAAGGTATTTGGAATATGTGGGTAGGGTTAGAGCTTCTCTCATTAAGAAAATTGTTTGGCGAAGTTGTCAAATAGGACGCGTTCGACTGACGCTTTGGGTTTGGTTGACAACAAAGTAAGCGGGGTTTCTTCGGGTGGACCAACTAAGAATCTTTAGGTGATGGTAGAAGTAGCTAATCTTGTAAGTCCTAGAACTTGAGCTTTCTAGAGGGTTTCGGGAACTCGGTGGGAGTTTGGTAACCGACGGAAGTACTGAGCTAGTGGGAGTTTACGACTAATGTGAGTTACAGAGACGAGAGCGCAACGTGGATCTTTGGTATTCACAGGATTAGTGCGTATAACACTAGGTTACTTGGATGTTGCAAACATACCCTCGAATGGCAAATAGATTTGCAACTGACTGGTGGAACAAACTAGATTCTTCTCGGATAGCCACGGTTTTATTTCTTACTCGTACAGTAGGAGCGTGCTTGGGATGAGAAGATGGGGTTTGTGATATTCATAGCTATGAGGAGGTCAGTGTACCAGCGTGAAAGCGGTAGAAGTTCAAAGGTGTAGATTTTAAGGTTTTATGTTCTCACTGGAGCCTTGATGAAGAGTCTACGAGGGCGTCTATTGAATTTTCTGATTGCTGGTAGAAGGAAAATCATATATAGACGGTGAAATTCTGTACGAGGGTGATCATTGACATGTGGGTTTGGGATTGGACATGTCTAGAGTGATTAGTGAGGCGGAGAAGAATCCCATAATTGAAGAGTTGCATACTTCAATTGATCTTCTTGTGTAAGAAGATGGTGGTGCAAGAAACCGAGATGGACCATGTTAGTAACTGGAGATCGGGTTGAAGCTTAGGGGTTTTGATGTCGAAAGACTTCCTTCTCTCTGGTGTGGAAAAGCGGTGTGACCTGGATGTTTGATTCCGGCGGTATCAAAAGTCGTAGCTGACAGGTGATCGAGAGTTGCTATGGGTATTTGAACAACATTGACAGTTGAGGCGGTTATTGGTTTCTAGTTCTGACAAGTAGTGTTGAATACCTTATATCGAAAGTCTACTCATTCGACGTATGTGATGAGTGTACGTGTCCCAAATGGAGTTTGGCGGTATAATGGCGGTTTTACATTCTTGGTTGGAATGGAGATTGATGTTCGGGTTTGTTCAAAATCTTCAAGTGGGAGATTGTTGAGTAGTGAAGAGTTTGCTCAAAGTCTTCAAGTGGGAGATTATTGAATGTGTGAAGAATTTGATCAAAGGAACAAGGCTTGACTTGGTGAACAAGTCATAGAGAGCTTGACTTGGTGAACAAGTCGTAGAGAGCTTGACTTGGTGAATAAGTTGTAGGGAGCTTGACTTGGTGAACAAGTCGTATAGATTCTGTTGCCTTAATTAAATCTTCTAGTAGAAATGGAGTATGGAGCAAGTAATAGATATTTATGGAATGTCTTTTGCTTGAAGGATAAGTTTAACTTGGTGGACAAGTTTAACTCTTCTTATAAATTGTAACCCCTAGCCTCATTGTAATGTGTGCACAATAATATAAGAAAATCTCTGACTTGTGCCCGTGGAGTAAACCCTTCTCTGTGTTTTGGAGTTGGGATATAACCACGTTAAATAACCTGTGTTGTTTATCGTTTTTATTTATCATTCTAGCTTTATTAATCGTTTATCGTTTGTGGGTTTGGTGGTTTGATGAATCACCTGTCTTGTTAGGGCCTACTGAATTCCTAACACAAACAATGGTGATTGTCGAATGGTTGTAGCAATTATGGTGGTTTAATGGGTTGAACAAGAAATGAAAAAAAAATAGTGATAACTACAAGTTAAATAACGGCTGTAGCAACTCGATGATGGTTCTCGAACATAAACTGAAACGAAATAGCAGCAATATACGATGAGTTGGGGTGGTTGTTGATGAAAATGAATGATGAAGGTGGTAAGGTGGCGGTTTGTTGGATTGTGATTGTGAAGGTGGTTTCTTTGGTTGTTTGAATGAAACCGAAAACAGAAGCTGTAGGGTGCAGCGTAAAACAGAAATCATCGAGCTATTAGAGTGTTCTTGAGTAGGTTTAATTGTAGTGACCCGAACTTTTCCATTTTTAAATATATATTAAATGAAATTTATATTTACATGATTAAGTGTTTCCAACATGTTAAGCAATCAAACTTGTTAAGACTTGATTAATTGAAATAGGTTTCATATAGACAATTGACCACCCAAGTTGACCGGTGATTCACGAACGTTAAAACTTGTAAAAACTATATGATGACATATATATGGATATATATATAGTTAACATGATATTATGATAAGTAAACATATCATTAAGTATATTAACAATGAACTACATATGTAAAAACAAGACTACTAACTTAAGGATTTCGAAACGAGACATATATGTAACGATTATCATTGTAACGACATTTAATTGTATATATATCATATTAAGATATATTAATACATCATAATATCATGAAAATGTAATAATTTAACATCTCATTAGATATAATAAACAATGGGTTAACAACATTTAACAAGATCGTTAACTTAAAGGTTTCAAAACAACACTTACATGTAACGAGTAACGATGACTTAACGACTCAGTAAAAATGTATACACATGTAGCGTTTTAATATGTATTCATACACTTTTTAAAGACTTCAAGACACTTATCAAAGTACTTCTACTTAACAAAAATGCTTACAATTACATTCTCGTTCATTTTCATCAATAATTCTACTCGTATGCACCCGTATTCGTACTCGTACAATACCCAACTTCTAAATGTATTTACTATTGGTATATACAATCCAATGATTAGCTCTTAGCAGCCCTTGTGAGTCACCTAACACATGTGGGAGCCATTATTTGGAAACTAGCATGAAATATCTAACAAAACAACAAAGTAATGGAGCCTATATTTGACTCCATATTCACGCCACCTTACACCTACCACAAACACAATTTGATTTCCATTTTTATGCATCAAATTACACTCTCTCAATTACTCTCTTAGTGTTCTAAGTGTTCTTCATCATTTCCTTCATAATCTAGCTCAATCTAGGTAACCTAGATCAACATACAAAACAATTACTCAAGAACACACCAACAACACTTCCAAGTTTGCTAGCTTACTTTCAATCTTGAAAATCCATTTCAAGTGATCATTTAATCTCAAGAAATCTTTATTATTTAGAGTAATATATCTTTCTAATTCAAGGTAATACTCATACTCAAACTTTGATTCAATTTCTATAACTTTAACAATCTTATTTCGAGTGGAAATCTTACTTGAACTTGTTTTCGTGTCATGATTTTGGTTCAAGAACTTTCAAGCCATTCAAGGATCCTTTGAAGCTAGATCTATTTTTCTCATTTCAAGTAGGTTTATCCACAACACCTAAGGTAGTAATGATGTTCATAACATCATTCGATTCATATATATATAACTACCTTATTCGAAGGTTTAAACTTGTAATCACTAGAACATAGTTTAGTTAATTCGAAACTTGTTCGCAAACAAAAGTTGATCCTTATAACTTGACTTATAAAATCAACTAGAAACATGTTCTATATCTATATGATATGCTAATTTAATGATTTAAAACCTGAAAACACGAAAAACACCGTAAAACTGGATATACGCCGTCGTAGTAACACCGCGGGCTGTTTTGGGTTAATTAATAAAACTATGATAAACTTTGATTTAAAAGTTGTTCTTCTGAGAAAATGATTTTTCTTATGAACATGAAACTATATCCAAAAATCATGGTTAAACTCAGAGTGGAAGTATGTTTTCCAAAATGGTCATCTAGACGTCGTTCTTTCGACTGAAATGACTACCTTTACAAAAATGACTTGTAACCTGTTTTTCCAACTATAAACTTATACTTTTTCTGTTTAGATTCATAAACTTAAGTTCAATATGAAACCATAGAAACTTAAATCACTCAAAACGGATTTAAAACGAATAAGTTATGGGTAAAACAAGATTGGATAATTTTTCTTGTTGTAGCTACGTGAAAATTGGTAACAAATCTATATTAATCATATCCTACCTAACTCATATTATATTATACATGTATTCTAATATATTATGTAATCTTGGGATACCATATACACGTATGCAAATGTTTTGACATATCATATCGACCCATGTATATATATTATTTGGAACAACCATAGACACTCTATATGCAGTAATGTTTGAGTTAGCTATACAGGGTTGAGGTTGATTTCAAAAATATATCTACTTTGAGTTGTGATCTAGCCTGAGACATGTATACACTGGGTCATGGATTGATTCAAGATAATATATATATATATCGATTTATTTCTGTACATCTAACTATGGACAACTAGTTGTAGGTTACTAACGAGGACAGCTGACTTAATAAACTTAAAACATTAAAACATATTATAAATGTTGTAAATATATTTTCAACATACTTTAATATGTATGTAAATATTTGTTATAGGTTCGTGAATCGACCAGTGGCCAAGTCTTACTTCCCGACGAAGTAAAAATCTGTGAAAGTGAGTTATAGTCCCACTTTTAAAATCTAATATTTTGGGATGAGAATACATGCAATTTTATAAATGTTTTACGAAATAGACACAAGTAAATGAAACTACATTATATGGGTGAATGATCGAAGCCGAATATGCCCCTTTTAGCTTGGTAGCCTAAGAATTAGGGAACAGACCCCCTAATTGAAGCGAATCCTAAAGATAGATCTATCGGGCCCAACAAGCCCCATTCTGGAATTTGGAATGCTTTAGTACTTTGAAATTATCATGTCCGATGGTGTCCCGTAATGATGGGGATATTCTATATGCATCTTGTTAATGTCGATTACCAGGTGTTCACCATATGAATGATTTTTATCTCTATGTATGGGATGTATATTGAAATATGAAATCTTGTGGTCTATTATTACGATTTGATAAATATATAGGTTAAACCTATAACTCACCAACATTTTTGTTGACGTTTAAAGCATGTTTATTCTCAAGTGATTATTAAGAGCTTCGGCTGTTGCATACTAAAATATGCACAAGATTTGGTGTCAGCATGTTTGTATAATATTGTTTAAAACTGCATTCGAGATTTACTTTGATGTAGCATATTAATATTGTAAACCAATATGTATTGGTAGTGTGTAAGTGTGATATTTTTAGATTATCATTTCTGGATAATCTAGGTGGTGTCCTTTTAACCTTATTGATAAAATAAAGGTTATGGTTTGTTTTTAAAAACGAATGCAGTCTTTGAAAAACGTCTCATATAGAGGTCAAAACCTAGCAACAAAATCAATTAATATGGAACGTTTATAATCAATATGAACGGGACATTTCAGTTGGTATTCGAGCGTTGGTCTTAGAGAACCAGAAATTTTCATTAGTGTGTCTTATCGAGTTTGTTAGGATACATTAGTGAGTCTGGACTTCGACCGTGTTTTCTTTAAAAACGATTGCTTAACACTTTTGTTGTAAACTATATATTATTAACATG
This sequence comes from Rutidosis leptorrhynchoides, assembly GCF_046630445.1. Lineage (NCBI taxonomy): Eukaryota > Viridiplantae > Streptophyta > Magnoliopsida > Asterales > Asteraceae > Rutidosis > Rutidosis leptorrhynchoides. The sequence goes on along the minus strand of NC_092336.1, from coordinate 204,432,344 downwards.
TAAATATTATGTGATATATTAACCTCTTAATGTGTTTGATATTGTGTGATAGATTTCTACCACTAGTACAAATCCCATTGACTCACCTAATAATAATGAAGAGTCGAATATATTTTGGGAAGATTCACAAATTCCCGAAGAGGAATGATAAGGCTAAAAAGGAACATATATTTCATAGCAATATCCCTCCTAAATAATAGGTTTTCATATGTAATTGTATTATATTTTCATTGTAATTGTTTAAATAAATAAGTGCGAAGACAAAAGGCGAAAACGAAGATTTGAAGACACAAACGTCCAAAAAGCTCAAATGTACAAGATACAATTCAAAAGGTTCAATTTATTGATGAAAAACGTCTAAAAATGACAAGAGTACAAGTTACAAAACGCAAAGTACAAGATATTAAATTGTACGCAAGGACGTTCGAAAATCCGGAACCGGGACATGAGTCTACTCTCAACGCGCGATGCAACGGTGCAAAAATTACAAGTCAACTATGCACATAAATAAAATATAATATATAAATAATTCTTAAAAATTATATATATATTATATTATTATTTAATAACGTCGACAAGCAAAGATCCAAAATTATGTGAGCTGGATTTTCAAACTCCACGACTCGCGGAGTTTGCAGGCTTAAAACTCCACGACTCGCGGAGCTATCAGAAATCAAAACGCCTATAAAAGGCCATGCATTCGTTCGATTTTAAATATATAAATAATAATAATAATACTCTGTAATAAATAAATAAATAAATAAATAAATAAATAAATAAATATATAATATATATAGTATAGGGTAGTTTTATATTAGATTAGTTCGGGTTATGTAAAGGTTATTTTACGGGTTTTTGAAGTCGAAATTCTGTCCGTGTAACACTACACGATAAATACTCAATGTAAGTTATGTTCTCCTTTTTAAATTAATGTCTGGTACTTAAGTTATTATTATGCTTATTTGAGCCAAAGTAATCATGATGTTGGACAAAATATTAAAGACGGGGTAATTGGGCTTTGTACCATAATTGGGGTTTGGAAAAAAGAACGACACTTGTGGAAATTAGACTATGGGCTATTAATGGGCTTTATATTTGTTTAACTAAATGATAGTTTGTTAATTTTAATATAAAGATTTACAATTGAACGTACCTATAAATAACCATATACACTCGATCGGACACGATGGGCGGGATATTTATATGTACGAATAATCGTTCATTTAACCGGACACGGGAATGAATTAATAGTCTATGGAATTATTAAAACAGGGGTGAAATTATGTACAAGGACACTTGGCATAATTGATAACAAAGTATTAAAACCTTGGGTTACACGCAGTCGATATCCTGGTGTAATTATTAAACAAAGTATTAAAACCTTGTTACAGTTTAAGTCCCCAATTAGTTGGAATATTTGACTTCGGGTATAAGGATAATTTGACGAGGACACTCGCACTTTAAATTTATGACCGATGGACTGTTATGGACAAAAACCAGACGGACATATTAAATAATCCAGGACAAAGGACAATTAACCCATGGGCATAAAACTAAAATCAACACGTCAACCATCATGGTTACGGAAGTTTAAATAAGCATAATATATTTTATTTCATATTTCCTCGTACTTTTATTTATTGTCATTTTAATTATTGTTATTTATTTTATATTGTTATTTAAATATCGTCATTTTTACTATACGCTTCGCTTAAAATATAAATCGACAAACCGGTCATTAAACGGTAAACCCCCTTTTATATATTATTATATATAATTATATATATTTTGTACAAATATAGTTGTTTAAAAATATAGTGTGCAATAAGCCCGCTCCCTGTGGAACGAACCGGAGTTCCTAAAAACTATACTACTCTACGATTAGGTACACTGCCTATAGTGTTGTAGCAAGGTTTAGGTATATCCCATTTGTAAATAAATAATTAAAACTTGTGTAATTTGTAACGTATTTCGTAGTAAAATATAGTACTATCACGTACCCCCATGCTACCACATCAAGTTTTTGGCGCCGCTGCCGGGGACTTCGGCGAAACGCTATATTTTTAATTTATTTTTCTATAAATATATTTATATATCATTTTAGAAAAACAATATAAAATTTAAAAAAAAAAAACGTCTTTCAAACTCCACGACTCGCGAAGTTTGCAGGCTTAAAACTCCACGACTCGCGGAGCCACCCTGACAGACGCACCCAGAACCCTAATTTGGCATTTATTACGGAATATTATTAATTATTATTATTAAAACTTAATTAGGTTTATATTTAATATTAATATTTAGTTTTAGTTTTTAAATTAATTTGTATTTTAAATATTAATTAGTATTATTAAATATATATTTAAATTAATACTTTTATAAAATATAATATAAAAATAATATTTTTATAAAATTTGTATTTTTATCATTTTAATTATAATTTGTATTTTTATCGTTTATTCATTAGTTTTTGCCGTAGTTTATTTTTATTTCTAATTTTTTTTAAGATTTGCCGTAAAATCCCTTAAGTGTTTTTTCTTTAGATTAAGATTTAGGCGCTTTAGAATTTTACGACGCCGTTTTTCGCTTTAGATTTTAAATAGATTTTAGTGCCTTTTAATTAATTGCCGTTTTCCGAATAAAATTGCATTTACCTTTAGACCTTTAGGCGCAACTTTTTAGATATAGTTTTTAGACTTTTAAGTTTCGACGTTTTTCTTTCTCATTTTTATTTTTCGACGTTTTTCGACGCGCTCTTTTTCTTTCTTATTTCTCGCCATTCTAGTTTTTTTAGGACTTAGAAATTTTCTCTATTTCTTATCTAATATCTCAAACGGAAAGAAAAATTATTTAAGTGGTTAAATTAATGGACGTTGACAAAGTAATAGTTGGATTTGTTAGTGGCTGAGTTGTGAGCTTCCGATTTAAAGGGTTCTGGCTCCCTGCTGCATCTTTTGGCTATTCAAAACGTGGGCAAAAGCAGAAAAGTCTATTAATTGGACAACTTATATAAGTTTTTCTATTTTTATAACTAATAGGATAATTAGTAAATGCACCACATTGTAGCTAAAATTTGGCCATCGCAATAAAATGGAAAATTTTGAAAACAAGGCTATGGAAACTCTTTTTGATATGCGAAATCAATTAAATCAATACTCTCAAACGAGTGTTGATAAAAATTTGTTCGGTCAATCTTGGATCACGAATGACGAAACAATAACTGGTTGTGAAATTTGTGGAGATTATCACTCAACATGGGAATGTTACTATTACGTTCCTATGGAAAATTACGCACCCACGAAACCTGAATGGAACGATTACGAAGAATACAATTCAAATTGGAATTATTTCCAAGAATATATCCAAACTCAACAACCAGAAGACGAGGAAAATTATGTGTCGGAAAATTCTTTAGACAATATGAAAATCAAACTCGAAGAACTCAATGCTCAAAATAAACAAATGAGAGAGTTTGTAAACCGGCAAGCTGAAACTCTATCAGACTACACACCTGTTGATCTGAGGAGTATTGTACAAGAAAATCTCATATCATCGAATTTTGATGAATTCGAGAGCTCCGAAATCACCAACTATCCCGATGATACTTTTTATTCAGTCTTACCAATTTCACAACATAATGACACATTAGCCTCTACCGACGAAATCATCAATCCATCAATGGATGATGAAGAAGAAGTAAGGGTGACAAATTGGTACTCATGGGAAAACGATAACGTTAAAAATTTTACCCCCGAGACCAAAATGGAGGGACTGATAAAGACCGTTAATGAAGAAGAATTTACTTCGATCCCGAAATTCACTATTCAACAACCTTCCAACCCAATATTCTCAATAGACGAGTCATCTACCGAAGATGAACTACTAGCTTTAATAGATAATGACACCTCGAATTTCAACCAAATGGGTAATAGAGGTGAAAACTTTAATCCCAAGAATAAACGGAAGGAAATGTTAGGAATTATCCACCCTATAGAAATATGTATGTCGGTGTATATCGATCCATTTGACCAAGAACCAGAAAAGAGACATATCCATTTACTAAAAGCTACACTTAAAAAAGAATTAAGTAGTGACGATCGGGTGAGTCTAAACTTTAAACCCATTGATATATTATACACCACCCGAGATGTAAATAACTGGCTCACTATTCTAATTCGTGGAACTTATTCTACCGACTTCACATGTCGTCAGCTAAGTATGGGGAAGTCTAACCCCACTTAACGTTAAATTAGGGGTTCGGGTTAGTGCATAACTCGTTAATAAACATGCATAATAAGTTAGGGTAAAAGTCGCATTTTCAAATATTAGCAAACAGTCCAGAAAAGCAACCGTTTTTGAAGAAAAACATGTGTGATAAAACAAGAAGGAATGAACGATGAGGCGCGCCATCTATCATTCGACGAGCTTTGTAATTACAAACTGGGTATTTTTAATCACTTTTCTACACTTATCACCCTCGTGAATTTATAATTAAAGTCTGATTTCATGCAAATGAGGGCATTGCATAATCTCAAGTGTGGGGAAGGGTTATAAATTCTCTCGGTTTTATACTTGGTTTATTTTCTAAATTTTGTGAAAATTTTAAAAAATTTCAACTAAATGAATTCAAAATCATGTTTATATATATTTATGAACGGTGAAAACTAGGTGTTAATACCGAAATTATCGTTACCTCGGAAAGGACATAAATTGAGAAACACCTTAAAACGCTTGAATTCATTTAAAATCGAATAAAGGAGAATAAAAAGGCAAAGAAAGAAACTAAGTGTGGGGAGAATGTACCTAGTTATTTAATTAAAAACTATCTAGCACATGTTTCCGTAAAGTTATTGCAGGTGCTTTTGTTTTGGACTAAATTAACTATTTTACCCGATGAAAGAAAAGAAAAGATGGATCTACACGATGAATCAATTCTATCATTAAAAGGAAGTAAAGTCTTCCAAAAAAGACACGCGCTTCTTGGTTTAGGTCAAGAAGTTGTCGTCCAGACCAGCTGTAGGTTGACGAAAAATCTAGAAAAGTCATCACTAAAATCAGCAGGAAATCCACGGACCTCAGCATCAAACAGGGTCGCCAAGTGGTCAGATTTATCCTAACCATGAGAAGGATTTATCTCGTACGATGGGGGGGACACCGTGCAAATTAGCTTGATAAGACTAATGAATCAGATCCCCAGAAAGGATAATCTCCTTAAAGATTAAAAATCAACTTTTAAGACTGATATTACTCAATCCTTGAGATTGACCTTAAAGATTGAGAATTCAAACTCATGGAATTCAATGATATCTAAACTCGAGCTTGAACGAGAAAATATTTTGATCAAAAATTACAAACCGATTTGTTTTCTGAAAACCTATTTTCAATGCGTTCATTACCATTGAACGTAAAATCCTAGGAATTCACCTGGAATTCATTAGGTCACCTGAACCAAATCGGGTGTCAACCGTAAGAACGCTGGTTGCATAGCATGGTCGGAGACAGGACCTTGTGCCAGACCGAAAAAATTATAGGATGATCTTTACTATTGCTCCTACAAAGGATAGTACTAGCATCCGACATGTTTGTGGACCATAATCAAATGCATGTCATTAGACATTGCCTTAACAGTTTCTTGTTCATCGCTTTCCTTTACAACCGGACGGTAGTTTGCCGAAAGGTAATATACAGGACAAGTAAACTGGACGTGTTGCTTTCCTAATAAAAGGTTAGTAAGTGGGTGACACAATACCATAAGTTTTGAGCTAAAATTTTCAAATCTGAAACCCACAAAACCCACAAAAATATTTTGCAACACCGGTGAAGGGTTATTCCGGAAAACTTATCTAGGGTAAAAGCTAGATTGAATTTTCAAAAGATCAAATGTTTTCATAAAGATCCAATTTCCTAACGGATCTAAATTTTCATAGTCATGTGGGACTGTAAACCGCCTTTCAAATGTGCACTTTGCTTTGGAAACCGAAAGTAAATCGGCTATTTGATTGCAAGTGTCGTTGACCTAAACCCGAGGCAACTGTGGATGACACACCCACCTTTAACCATGGTTCTATCGTTACTATCATTATTTATACCACCATATCAAAATCACTGATGTACAAAGTGTGATGAATAAAAAAGTGATTCATGTATGTTTTTATTTCAAGTTCTGTATTGTTTGAGGACAAGCAACGCTCAAGTGTGGGGATTTTTGATAAGGCTAAAAAGGAACATATATTTCATAGCAATATCCCTCCTAAATAATAGGTTTTCATATGTAATTGTATTATATTTTCATTGTAATTGTTTAAATAAATAAGTGCGAAGACAAAAGGCGAAAACGAAGATTTGAAGACACAAACGTCCAAAAAGCTCAAATGTACAAGATACAATTCAAAAGGTTCAATTTATTGATGAAAAACGTCTAAAAATGACAAGAGTACAAGTTACAAAACGCAAAGTACAAGATATTAAATTGTACGCAAGGACGTTCGAAAATCCGGAACCGGGACATGAGTCTACTCTCAACGCGCGACGCAACGGTGCAAAAATTACAAGTCAACTATGCACATAAATAAAATATAATATATAAATAATTCTTAAAAATTATATATATATATTATATTATTATTTAATAACGTCGACAAGCAAAGATCCAAAATCATGTGAGCTGGATTTTCAAACTCCACGACTCGCGGAGTTTGCAGGCTTAAAACTCCACGACTCGCGGAGCTATCAGAAATCAAAATGCCTATAAAAGGCCATGCATTCGTTCGATTTTAAATATATAAATAATAATAATAATACTCTGTAATAAATAAATAAATAAATATATATATAATATATATAGTATAGGGTAGTTTTATATTAGATTAGTTCGGGTTATGTAAAGGTTATTTTACGGGTTTTTGAAGTCGAAATTCTGTCCGTGTAACACTACGCGATAAATACTCAATGTAAGTTATGTTCTCCTTTTTAAATTAATGTCTCGTACTTAAGTTATTATTATGCTTATTTGAGCCAAAGTAATCATGATGTTGGACAAAATATTAAAGACGGGTAATTGGGCTTTGTACCATAATTGGGGTTTGGACAAAAGAACGACACTTGTGGAAATTAGACTACGGGCTATTAATGAGCTTTATATTTGTTTAACTAAATGATAGTTTGTTAATTTTAATATAAAGATTTACAATTGAACGTACCTATAAATAACCATATACACTCGATCGGACACGATGGGCGGGATATTTATATGTACGAATAATCGTTCATTTAACCGGACACGGGAATGGATTAATAGTCTATGGAATTATTAAAACAGGGGTGAAATTATGTACAAGGACACTTGGCATAATTGATAACAAAGTATTAAAACCGTGGGTTACACGCAGTCGATATCCTGTTGTAATTATTAAACAAAGTATTAAAACCTTGTTACAGTTTAAGTCCCCAATTAGTTGGAATATTTGACTTCGGGTATAAGGATAATTTGACGAGGACACTCGCACTTTAAATTTATGATCGATGGACTGTTATGGACAAAAACCAGACGGACATATTAAATAATCCAGGACAAAGGACAATTAACCCATGGGCATAAAACTAAAATCAACACGTCAACCATCATGGTTACGGAAGTTTAAATAAGCATAATATATTTTATTTCATATTTCCTCGTACTTTTATTTATTGTCATTTTAATTATTGTTATTTATTTTATATTGTTATTTAAATATCGTCATTTTTTCTATACGCTTCGCTTAAAATATAAATCGACAAACCGGTCATTAAACGGTAAACCCCCTTTTATATATTATTATATATAATTATATATATTTTGTACAAATATAGTTGTTTAAAAATATAGTGTGTAATAAGCCCGCTCCCTGTGGAATGAACCGGACTTCCTAAAAACTATACTACTCTACGATTAGGTACACTGCCTATAGTGTTGTAGCAAGGTTTAGGTATATCCCATTTGTAAATAAATAATTAAAACTTGTGTAATTTGTAACGTATTTCGTAGTAAAATATAGTACTATCACGTACCCCCACGCTACCAGATCAAGGAACCGGAAGAAGAGGAACCGGAAGATGAGGAACAGGAAGAAGAAGAGGTTCCGGAGGAAGAAATATTGATACCTACAGTAAATTGATTAAATAAAAGAAAATCCTCAACCAACGGACCAAAGTCAATAATGGTCAATGGTGTTTCCACCGAGGAAGCAAAATATTGGGAAGATTACCAATTTTTCGATGAATCGGATCCCGATGAGGATTCCGATGATGCTATAGAAATTACCTCGACCCAATTTAATAAAGCAAAAGAAAATAATAAGGGAAAATGTATAAAAATAGAGAAACTTGATTCCAACCCCGATGAACTTTATATGTATCGGCAACATCTGTATTTCCTAAATTGTAACAATAACTCGGGAACCTCTAAACCACCAGGTTTTTCTAAACCATTGTGGAAAACGACGGCTCGTATTAGAGGAACACCATATATCCCTTGAAAATTAGGAAAACGAACCAAGTCCGAAGAAGAAGAAACCAGTGATTCAGATTAGAGGGTTGTAATCATGTTGTGTATTATATGTATTGTAGTGTGCTTGTACATTTATGTTCTATGTAAAAATTGCTTGTATTGTTTGTTAATTATCTTTTACGAATCTAATCCTTGTCTATTTTACAGTATAAAAAAACAAAATGGACGTTAAGGGTAGACAGCCGAATATTTTAGAAGACCTACCAGAGGATATGATTGAGGAAATCTTGTCTAGAGTCGGTCAGAATTCATCAGCACAATTAGTTATGGCAAAATTAACTTGTCAAACATTTGAAAGACTTTCCAGAAATGCCTTAGTTTATAAAAGGCTTTCCTTTGATAGGTGGGGTATATCACATTGGGGAGACCGTAAGTTACGCCGTGTTTTCTTTAAAGCGTTAAATGCGGGGAATCCAAATGCAATTTTACGCTACGGGTTAAGAACCTATTTTGGCTCAACATATCCCAACATAGGATTTCGTGAGTTAGAAAGAGCTTCTAACATGCAACATAAAGAAACATGTTATACTTACGGGTTAGTGATGTTCACTTCTTACCAAAGTGAGAAAAAGAACATCGGATTACAACTTTTAAATAAAACATTCCCACAAGTGACGGATTCAGTAGTTGGGGTGAGAAACAAGGTTTTTAGATTATTACAGGGCTGTGGGACATTACGAAACCCTCGTCCTTTTGACGACATTACAACATGCTACATATCCAATGGTCATAATGGTTACTTTCCACAAGACCAAGGATGGGAAGTCGTCTTAGTAAAACTAGAATGCATGACTTGTTTCTGGACTTATGAATTACGTGTCTTTATTTCTTTTGCTGAACAACTTGCGTATTAACTAGAATTGCCTTTATAGCTGCCGAGTAGTAAAGTTATTATGTGCTATATTTCATCCTATATGTATAATAACGGTATTGTAAGTTTGTAAAATATTGTATAAAGTTTGAACGCGAAATATTATTGTAATAAGCTTTTCATATAGAAGCGTAGTAGTTGAGTTGTATTGTATTGTAGCTAGTAAGTATGAACTTAACGGGTAGGTACTACCCGAATTAAAACTATAAAATGCTAATATGAAGAAAAAGCTTTTATAAATAAGTTCATATAATGCTACGAAATACTATTGACTACTCTTAAATTCTATATGATTAACTCAATTCTTTTGGCTATTTTTGAAGGAAATGGCACCGACGACTTGTCAGAACTTGAACATGAGTGAGGAAGATTTCCGTGTTTTCCTTGATGCGAACATAGCCGCAGTACAGGCTGCAATGCAAAATAACAATAACTCTAGATCTAGCAGTGGAACTAATTCCACAAGAAATCGTGTAGAATGCTCCTACAAAGAATTCACTGCCTGCAAACCTTTGGAATTTGATGGAACCGAAGGACCAATTGGATTAAAACGGTGGACCGAGAAAGTCGAATCGGTGTTTGTCATAAGTAAGTGTACTGAAGAGGACAAAGTTAAGTATGCTACGCATACCTTCACATGTACTGCGTTAACGTGGTGGAACACCTATCTTGAACAGGTAGGACAAAATGCTGCTTACGCACTACCGTGGTCGGCATTCAAGCAATTGATGAACGAGCAGTACCGTCCTAGAAACGAAGTCAATAAGCTCAAGGTAGAACTTAAGGAGTTACGAACACAAGGGTTCGACATTACCACATATGAACGACGATTCACAGAGTTGTGCCTATTGTGTCCGGGAGCATTCGAGATGAAGAATAGAAGATCGATGCGTTTGTAAAAGGGTTACCAGTAAGGATTCAAGAAGATGTGAGTTCACACGAGCCCGCTTCCATACAAAAGGTAATTCGAATGGCTCATAAATCAGATTGAGGGAAGAATTAAAGAGCAGGCGGCCGAAGAAGCCAACACGAAACAACTCAAGAGAAAGTGGGAAGAAACCAGTGACAAGGGTCACCAATACAACAACAACAACAACAACAACAACAACAACAACAACAACAACAACAACAACAACAACAACAACAACAACAACAACAACAACAACAACAACAACAACAACAGCAACAGCAACAGCAACAGCAACAGCAACAGCAACAGCAACAGCAACAGCAACAGCAACAGCAGCATCAGCATCAGCAGCAGCAGCAGCAGCAGCAGCAGCAGCAACAACAACAACAACAACAACAACAACAACAACAATCATAACAACCGCAACAACAATCGCAACAATAACCGCAATCCTAACAATAACTACAACAAACGTCCCAAAAACAACAACAACTACAATAATCATTTCAACAACAATAAAAATCTCAACAATAATCTCAACAACAACAATGGCAACAAAAACCAAATATGCCAAAGGTGTGAAGAGTACCACCAGAATGAGTTCTGCACGACATTTTACACCAAGTGTAAAAGAACTGGCCATGGTGAAAAAAATTGTGAGGTCTACGTACCAAAGTTTAACAGAACTAAAGGAACAAATAGTGTCGAAACAAGTAATGCCGCCTTTGTTTGTTATGGATGTGGAAAACCGGGCCACATTAGAAGTAATTGCCCGAATCAGGGGAATACTAACGGGCAGGGCCGCAGAAGAGTTTTCAATATTAATACGGCAGAAGCACAGGAAGATCCGGAGCTTGTTACGGGTACGTTTCTTATTAACAATAAATCTGCTTATGTTTTATTTGATTCGGGTGCGGATAGAAGCTATATGAGTAGAGATTTTTGTGCTAAATTAAGTTGCCCATTGACGCCTTTGGATAGTAAATTTTTACTCAAATTAGCAAATGGTAAATTAATTTCAGCAGATAATATATGTCAGGAGAGAGAAATTAAACTGGCGAATGAAACGTTTAAAATTGATTTAATACCAGTCGAGTTTGTAGTGACCCGGGAATTTCCGATCAAATTTAAACTTAATCTTATTTGATTTCGACACGATAAGCAAAGTCTGTAATGTTGAATCTCAAAATTTTTGAATTGTTTTCTTACATTCATTAAACTCCGACTGCTCACGACGATTCATGAACCACTATTTGTAATTAAATACATATATAATAATAATTTGAAATATAACTAGAAATATATATATATTGTTGTTATTAAAGTTAATTATACAAAATAAAAATCAAAATAAAATAATCATTATTTAAAACATATTTTTATATATAAAGAAAGAATATTAAATATATATTTTGTGATTTCGAAGTTATTTAGTAAACGACGGTAACGCTCAAATGTCATTCGATCAATAACAAACGAGTTAAAAAGGAACTTATGTGATTTTAAAATAAACGGTGATCCAAAAATAAGTTTTATAAATTATAGGCTTATTAATAATATATTTAGAAGTTATTTGATAAATTTTAACAATAACTATATTTTACTTAGGGTTGGGAGTGAATAATTAATGTAATTTTTATTTAATAATTAATGACTGAATTTTATTCCATAATGACCAAAATAAATAATATAGTTAATTTAAAATTTTGGGATTTTTCTGAAAGACCTTTATCCGCTACTAATTCTCAACGGGATACGAAATAGCAGTCCGTGAAAACTGTCGGCATATATTAACAATTGAGTTTATGTTTTATCAACCTAGTGAACACGTTTATTATTTATATTATTATTTATATTATTATTATATTATTATTACTTTATGAATTGTGAATGCATCCGTGATAATTTGATATATTGATTGAGATATACTGTGCTAAATGGATCCCTTTTTGACTCTTTAACATATTCCTTATTCTAACGATTATTATTATATTATTATTAGTTATTAGTAATATGTAAATTACATATATATATATATATATATATATATATATATATATATATATATATATATATATATATATATATATATATATATATATATATATATATATATATATAATTACATATACATGCATGATAGGGAACACACCCACTTGATTCTTTTGTCATAAACTCACCATCACAATCACACTTCTATATAATATTGCCTCGTATTATCTCCAATCCTTACCACCTTTCTTGTTTTTGCTACTTGAGCCAAGAACCCCACATATAATAAACTCTTTATATATGTATGAATGAGAAAAAGAGTTTAAACATATCGGATAGTTTCAAGTATTTTTGAGATCATTTGCATATTGGATAGGGAGTCTACACGACTCAAAAGTGTAAAGCCTTTTACGTTTTCTATTTCTTTGTTGTCGAGTTCAACGCAAACCAAACCACCATCCCCAAATACTTGCTCGATGTAAACCCACTTCATCGATCACCTTGAACACCCTCGTAAGCCACCAACTCAAATCTCTCTTTCTTGCTTCAATTGTCGACAACTATCACCCTCATAATGTCCCACCTCATTAAGAAACCACCATCATTACCACCATGATCAAGTACTTTCGCTACTAAGCTGTTTATGAAGAAACCCACTCAAGAAAACCATCAAACACCCATCTTGTTCGAGCTGCTACACTTGTCCATGCTATTCATTTTGTACAATACCAACAACAAACCACCATTTAAATCTTCTTTCTCTTCTCTTTTGAATACGGCAGCATGAACCATCACCATCTTAACAACCTTCTAATTCCACCACTCAGCCACCACCACTTAACCGAGAACCACCTTCTCCTACTCCTCTTCTTTCTTCTTCGATGATCAACACCACTGTGAACCCATCGAAACTGCTACAAAACATTTAGTTAATTTTTGTTTCTTTTTTAGTCGTAACCCACAAAAAGACATCATCAAAAACCCGGAACAACCACCATAAAACCTACAGCAACCACCACGACTTCACCACCCTTCCATCTCTTCTCTCTCTCTCATTTCTATTATTTTTCTATTTTCAAATCGCTGATCAAACAGCCAACAACTATTACCATTGCTGTTGCGTTTCTTTTGTTTCCAAACCGTTAAACGAAAATGGTGGAAGTTATTCATGATGAAGATGAATGGTTGTTAGTGTGGTGAGATTATAAAAGTCGATACCTACAATTTATTTATTATTATGCAAGTAATATTAAATCAAGCTGAGATGTGGATGTTTAATTAAGCTAGTGGAATATGACATGTGATGATGTGGATGATAAGCATAAAATCCGATAGGTAATCTGTTATTTTGAAGTTGGGCCAAATGTTCCATTTTTATTCTATGCGGGCCGTTACTACTTGTGTTGTTGGGCCTTCCATTTGATTTTTATATTGAGGTATTATTAGTATTTGATCCCGATTGTAGCGGAATAGTTGAGGATGACGTTTAGACAATGATAATTATAACTAGAATTAAGAGATAGTGGATATGGTGATAGTGATACTTATTAATATGATGATGATACAGATGAGGATGAAAATGTTAGGACTAATGATGGTGATAATTGATAAAGATAAAGGATGAATGAAAATGATGATGAAGATGAGCATGATTCTGATGTGAGAAAAGTTAGAAAGAAGCAGTGATTTTATGGTTGGAGGAAAAATACTAAATTCGAATTTAAGGGTTTAAAGTTCTAATAATGTTTTAAATCAGAAAAGCATTGACAGAGATGGTTTTGGTGTGTTGTGTTTAACCGAGAGGTCTCGGGTTCGAGTCCGGGCTGAGGCAGTTTATTTCTTTTTGGAGCTTTTCTTGTGAGGTAGTATTATTTATTACTATTATTACTATCATTATTTTTATCACTATTATTGTTGTGATTACAAATAAATATTATCTTACAAAATACATTACAAATATATTAATATTACATATTACTAAGTTTTATTATTAAAATGATATTAAGTAAGCTATATATAAAATATATTAATAAAATAAATATATATATTCTTATCATATATGAATCTTGAAATAAACTTCTATATTTAATATATTATGATTATGATAAATGATAAATATTATATTTTTAAACCACTTTAACAAGTATTTACTACATTAATATTAATAACTGTATTATAGAAATAAATAATTACTACTTAAAGTACATAGGATAAATATAATTTATTTAGTAATATGATATGTAAATTATTAATATATAAACGTGTTAGTTGTTATTATATGTGTTAATATACATAATTGATATAGGTTCGTGAATCCAAGGCCAACCCTGCTTTGTTTAGTTGTTCAATATAGTCATATGTATTTTTACTACAAAATACATTAGGTGAGTTTCATTAATCCCTTTTTAAATGCTTTTGCAATATATATTTTTGGGACTGAGAATACATGCGATGTTTTTATAACTGTTTTACGAAATAGACACAAGTAATTGAAACTACATTATATGGTTGAATGATCGAAATCGAATATGCCCCTTTTTATTAAGTCTGGTAATCTAAGAATTAGGGAACAGACACCCTAATTGACGCGAACTCTAAAGATAGATCTATCGGGCCCAACAAGCCCCATCCAAAGTACCGGATGCTTTAGTACTTCGAAATTTATATCATGTCCGATGGAGGATCCCGGAATGATGGGGATATTCTTTTATGTATATTGTGAATGTCGGTTACCAGGTGTTCAATTCATATGAATGATATTTTTGTCTCTATGTATGGGACGTATGTTTATGAGAAATGAAAATCTTGTGGTCTATTAAATTGATGGAAATAATTATTTATGTTAAACTAATGAACTCACCAACCATTTGGTTGACATTTGAAAGCATGTTTATTCTCAGGTATGAAATAAACATTCCGCTGTGCATTTGCTCATTTTAAAGACATTATTTGGAGTCGATCATCGCAATGGAACCAGATGTTGGTGACTTCGTCCAGATGGATTAGGACGGGTCCTTTCAGAGTTAGGGAGTTTTGATGTAATAATTGGCATGGACTGGTTGAAAAAGGTGAGAGCAGAGGTCGTTTGTTACAAAAATGTGATTTACATTATGCGTGAAAAAGGAAAACCTTTAATGGTATACGGAGAAAAGAACAACGGGAAATTAAATCTTATTAGTAGTTTGAAGGCGCAAAAACTAATAAGAAAAGGTTGTTACATCATTCTAGCACACATCAAGGAAGTTAAACCTGAAGAAAAGAACATCACTGATGTTCCCGTCGCAAAAGAATTTCCCGATGTATTCCCGAAAGAATTACCGGGATTACCCCCACATCGATCCGTTGAATTTCAAATAGACCTTGTACTAGGAGCTGCACCAATAGCTCGTGCTCCATACAGACTCGCACCCAGCGAAATGAAAGAATTACAAAGTCAGTTACAGGAACTTTTAGAGCATGGTTTCATTCGACCAAGCACATCACCGTGAGGAGCTCCTATTTTGTTTGTCAAGAAGAAGGATGGCACATTTAGGTTGTGTATCGACTATCGAGAGTTGAACAAACTTACCATCAAGAACCGCTACCCACTACCGAGAATCGACGACTTATTTGATCAACGACAAGGCTCGTCAGTTTATTCGAAGATTGATTTACGTTCTAGGTATCATCAAATGCGGGTGAAGGAGGATGATATTCCAAAGACTGCTTTTAGGACGTGTTACGGTCATTACGAGTTTATTGTTATGCCATTTAGGTTGACTAACACACCAGCTGTGTTCATGGACCTCATGAACCGAGTGTGTGGACCATACCTTGACAAGTTTGTCATTGTTTTCATCGGTGACATACTTATTTACTCAAAGAATGACCAAGAGCATGAAGAAAATTTGAGAAAAGTGCTAGAGTTGTTAAGGAAAGAAAAACTGTACGCTAAGTTTTCAAAGTGTGCATTTTGGTTAGAAGAAGTTCAATTCCTCGATCACATAGTGAACAAAGAAGGTATTCAGGTGGATCCAGCAAAGATTGAGACCATTGAAAAGTGGAAAACCCCGAAAACTCCGAAACATATACGCCAATTTTTAGGACTAGCTGGTTAATACAGAAGATTCATCCAAGATTTTTCCTAAATAGCAAAACCCTTGACTGCATTAACGCATAAAGGGAAGAAATTTGAATGGAAGGATGAACAAGAGAAAGCGTTTCAATTGTTGAAGAAAAAGTTAACTACGGCACCTATATTGTCATTACCTAAAGGTAATGATGATTTTGTGATATATTGTGACGCCTCAAAGCAAGGTCTCGATTGTGTATTAATGCAACGAACGAAAGTAATTGCTTATGCGTCTAGACAATTGAAGATTCACCAGCAGAATTATACGACGCATGATTTGGAATTAGGCGCGGTTGTTTTTGCATTAAAGACTCGGAGGCACTACTTATATTGAAATGTCCCATTCATAATGATTATAAACAATTCATATTTATTGATTTCTTTGTGAGGTTTTGACCTCTATATGAGATGTTTTTCAAAGACTGCATTCGATTTTAAAACAAACCATAACCTTTAAAATCTTACGAAGATTATCAAATAAAGATAATCTAAAATATAGCGTTTTTCACATGACCATTACATAATGGTTTACAATAATATTACACATCAACATTAGGTCTTCGAATGCAGTTTTTAAACAATATTATACAAGCATGGACTCCAAATCTTGTCCTTAATTTAGTATGCAACAGCGGAAGCTCTTAACAATCACCTGAGAATAAACATACTTAAAACGTCAACAAAAATGTTGGTGAGTTATAGGTTTAGCCTATATATTTATCAATTCTTATTAATAGACCACAAGATTTCATATTTCCATTTCTTGTAAACAGCATGCATGCATAAAAATCATTCATATGGTGAACAACTAATAACCGACATTAACAAGATGCATATAAGAATATCCCCATCATTCCGGGACATCCATCGGACATGATAAAACAACATCGAAGTACTAAAGCATCCGCAACCATGGATGGGGTTTGTTAGGCCCAATAGATCTATCTTTAGGATTCGCGTCAATTAGTAGATCGGTTTACTAATTCTTAGGTTACCAAGAAAAAAGGGGCATATTCGGCTTCGATCATTCACCCATATAATGTAGTTTCGATTACTTGTGTCTATTTCATAAAACATTTATAAAACTGCATGTATCCTCATCCCAAAAATATTAGATTTTAAAAGTGGGACTATAACTCACTTTCACAGATTTTTCCTTCGTCGGAAAATAAGACTTGGCCACGGGTCGATTCACGAACCTATAACAAATATGTACATATATATCAAAGTATGATCGAAATATATTCACAACATTTTTTATTACGTTTTAATGATTTAAGTTTATTAAGTTAGATGTCCAACGTTAGTAGCCTACAACTAGTTGTCCACAGTTATCAGTACAGAAATAAATCAATATAAATTATCTTGGATCAATCCACGACCCAGTGTATACAAGCTTCGGGCTAGATCACAACTCAAAGTATATATATTTTTGGAATCAAACTCAACCCTGTATAGCGAACTCGATCATTACAGCATATAGAGTGTCTATGGTTATTCCAAATAATATATATAGATGGGTCGATATGATATGTCAAAACATTGTATACGTGTCTATGGTATCTCAAGATTACATAATATAGGTTAGAATACATTTATAATACAATATAAGTTAGTTAGGATATGATTAGTATAGATTTGTTACAATTTTCACGTAGCTAAAACTAGTAAAGATATTCAATTTTGTTTTACCCATAACTTCTTCGTTTTAAATCCGTTTAGAGTGATTCAAATTGCTATGGTTTCATAATGAACTAAAATTTATGAAATTAAACAGAAAAAGTATAAGTTTATAGTCTGAATTACAGGTTACATGTCATTTACTAAAGAGGCAGTCATTTTCGTCGAAAGAACGACATTTTGATGACCATTTTGAAAAACATACTTCCACTTTGAGTTTAACCATGATTTTTGAATATAGTTTCATGTTCATAAGAAAAATTATTTTTTCAGAAGGAAAAATTTTAAATCAAAGTTTATCATAGTTTTTAATTATCAAACCCAAAACAGCCCGCGGTGTTACTACAACGGTGTATGTCGGGTTTTACGGTGTTTTTCGTGTTTCCAGGTTTTGAATTATTAAGTTAGCATATCATATAGATATAGAACATGTGTTTAGTTGATTTTAAAATTCAAGTTAGATGGATTAAATTTGTTTGCGAATAAGTTTAGAATTAACTAAACTATGTTCTAGTGATTACAAGTTTAAATCTTCGAATAAGATAGTTATATATATATGAATCGAATGATGTTATGAACATCATTACTACCTTAAGTTTAGTAGGTAAACCTAGTAGAAATGATGAAAATATAACTTGAGCTTCAAGGGATCTTTGATGGCTTGAAAGTTCTTGAAATAGAATCATGACACGAAAACAAGTTTAAGTAAGATTATTACTCGAATTAAGATAGTTATAGTTATAGAAATTGAATCAAAGCTTGAATATGAATATTACTTTGATTTAGAAAGATAACCTACTATAAATAGGTTTATTGATCTTAGATGATTGCTTGGAATGGATTTGGAAACGTGGAAGTAAACTAGTAAACTTGGAAGTGTTCTTGATGTGTTCTAGAGTAATTGTTTTTATGATGATTATAGGTAATAACCAAAGCTTGTATTTGATGATTTTTGCTGGAAAAATAGTAACTTAGATGTTCATGGAAGAGTGTGTGTGTTTTGAGAGAGAATTGGGAAGAAAATTGGAAGTGAAATGGAGTAGGTGGTGAGTGGTGAAGGTGAGTGGGGTTAAAAGGAGTTCTTGTTTTTGTTTCCTTGCTCATAAGTCATGCTAGTTATCTAATTGTTGGTTCCACATGTTTGTTGACTATCTAGGGCTGCTAAGAGCTGAATTATTATGTGTATATACAAATAGTATATACGTCTAGGAGTTGGGTATTGTACAAGTACGAATACGGTTGCATACGAGTAGAATTGTTGATGAAAATGAATGAGAATGCAATTATAAGCATTTTTGTTAAGTAGAAGTACTTTGATATATGTCTTGAAGTCTTTCAAAAGTGTACTAATACATCTAAATACACTACATGTATATACATTTTAACTGAGTCGTTAAGTCATCTTTAATCGTGACATTTAAGTGTTGTTTTGAAACCTTTAAGTTAACGATCTCATTTAATGTTATTACCCATTGTTTATTATATCTAATGAGATGTTAAATTATTACATTATCATGATATTATGATGTATGAATATATCTTAATATGATATATATATATATATATATATATATATATATATATATATATATATATATATATATATATATGTATATATATATATACATTAAAATGTCGTTACAACGATAATCGTTACATATATGCCTCGATTCAAAATTCTTAAGTTAGTAGTCTTGTTTTACATATGTAGTTCATTGTTAACATACTTAATGATATATATAATTATCATTTTATCATGTTAAATATAGTGTAACAATATCTTAATATGATACATATGTATTTAGTAAGACGTTGTAATAACGATAATCGTTATATATATCGTTTCGAGTTTCTTAACTTAGTAGTCTCATTTTTATGTATATAACTCATTGTTAATATACATATGGAGATACTTACTTATCATAATCTCATGTTAACTATATGTATATCCATATACATATTGTCATGTCATTTTTAAAAGTTTTAACGTTCGTGAATCGCCGGTCAACTTGGGTGGTCAATTGTCTACATGAAACTCATTTCAAATAATCAAGTCTTAATAAGTTTGATTGCTTAATATGTTGGAAACATTTAATCATGCAAATATAGTTTTCAATTAATATATAATCATGGAAAAGTCCGGGTCACTACAGTACCTACCCGTTAAATAAATTTCGTCCCGAAATTTTAAGCTGTTGAAGGTGTTGACGCATCTTCTGGAAATAGGTGAGGGTATTTCAGCTTCATCCGATCTTCATGCTCCCAGGTGAACTCGGGTCCTCTATGAGCATTCCATCGAACCTTAGCAATCGGTATTTTATTTTGCTTAAGTCTTTTAACCTCACGATCCATTATTTCGACGGGTTCTTCGATGAATTGAAGTTTTTCATTGATTTGGATTTCGTCTAACGGAATAGTGAGATCTTCTTTAGCAAAACATTTCTTCAGATTTGAGACATGAAAGGTATTATGTACCCCGGCGAGTTGTTGCGGTAAGTCAAGTCGGTAAGCTACTGGTCCGACACGATCTATAATTTTGAATGGTCCAATATACCTTGGATTTAGTTTCCCCCGTTTACCAAATCGAACAACGCCTTTCCAAGGTGAAACTTTAAGCATGACCATCTCTCCAATTTCAAATTCTATATCTTTTCTTTTAATGTTCGCGTAGCTCTTTTGTCGACTTTGAGCGGTTTTCAACCGCTGTTGAATTTGAATGATTTTCTCGGTAGTTTCTTGGATTATCTCTGGACCCATAATTTGTCTATCCCCCACTTCACTCCAACAAATCGGAGATCTGCACTTTCTACCATAAAGTGCCTCAAACGGGGCCATCTTAATACTCGAGTGGTAACTGTTGTTGTAGGAAAACTCTGCTAACGGTAGATGTCGATCCCAACTGTTTCCAAAATCAATAACACATGCTCGTAGCATGTCTTCAAGCATTTGTATCGTTCTTTCGCTCTGCCCATCAGTTTGTGGATGATAGGCAGTACTCATATCTTGACGAGTTCCCAATGCTTGCTGTAATGTCGGCCAAAACCTTGAAACAAATCTGCCATCCCTATTAGAGATAATAGAGATTGGTATTCCATGTCTGGAGACAACTTCCTTCAAATATAATCACGCCAACTTCTCCATTTTATCATCTTCTCTCATTGGCAGAAAGTGCGCTGACTTGGTGAGACGATCGACTATTACCCAAATAGTATCATAACCACTTGCAGTCCTTGGCAATTTAGTAATGAAATCCATGGTAATGTTTTCCCATTTCTATTCCGAGATTTCAGGTTGTTGAAGTAGACCTGATGGTTTCTGATGTCCAGCTTTGACCTTAGAACATGTCAAACATTCTCCTACGTATTTAGCAATATCGGCTTTCATACCTGGCCACCAAAAGTGTTTCTTGAGATATTTGTACATCTTCCCCGCTTTAGGATGTATTGAATATCTGGTTTTATGTGCTTCCTTAAGTAACTTTTCTCTCACATCTCCAAACTTTGGTACCCAAATTCTTTCAACCCTATACCGGGTTCCGTCTTCCCGAATATTAAGATGTTTCTCCGATCCTTTGGGTATTTCATTCTTCAACTTTCCTTCTTTTACAACTCCCTGATGTGCCTCCTTTATTTGAGTAGTAAGGTTAGTACAAATAATTATATTCATAGCTTTTACCCGTATAGGTTCTCTGTCCTTTCTACTCAAAGCGTCGGCTACCACATTCGCCTTCCCCGGGTGGTAACGAATCTCAAAGTCGTAATCATTCAACAATTCAATCCATCTACGCTGCCTCATGTTCAGTTGTTTCTGATTAAATATGTGTTGGAGACTTTTGTGGCCGATATATATAATACTTTTGACCCCATATAAGTAGTGCCTCCAAGACTTTAATGCAAAAAAAACAGCACCCAATTCCAAATCGTGAGTCGTATAATTTTGCTCGTGAATCTTCAATTGTCTGGACTCATAAGCAATTACCTTCATTCGTTGCATTAATACACAACCGAGGCCTTGCTTTGAGGCATCACAATATATCACAAAATCATCATTCCCTTCAGGCAATGACAATATAGGTGTCGTAGTAAACTTTTTCTTCAACAATTGAAACGCTTTCTCCTGCTCATCCTTCCATTCAAATTTCTTCCCTTTATGCGTAAATGCAGTCAAGAGTTTTGCTATTTTGGAAAAATCTTGGATGAACCTTCTGTAGTAACCAGCCAATCCTAAAAATTGGCGTATATGTTTCGGAGTTTTCGGGGTTTCCCATTTTTTAACTGTTTCAATCTTTGCTGGATCCACCTGAATACCTTCTTTGTTCACTATGTGACCGAGGAATTGAACTTCTTTCAACCAAAATGCACACTTTGAAAACTTAGTGTACAGTTTTTCTTTCCTCAACAACTCTAGCACTTTTCTCAAATGTTCTTCGTGCTCTTGATCATTCTTTGAGTAAATAAGTATGTCATCGATGAAAACAATGAAAAACTTGTCAAGGTATGGTCCACACACTCGGTTCATGAGGTCCATGAACACAGCTGGTGTGTTAGTCAACCCAAACGGCATAACCATAAACTCGTAATGACCGTAACGCATCCTGAAAGCAGTCTTTGGAATATCATCCTCCTTCACCCGCATTTGATGATACCTGGAACGTAAATCGATCTTCGAATAAATCGAGGAGCCTTGTAGTTGATCAAATAAGTCGTCAATTCTCGGTAGTGGGTAATGGTTCTTGATGGTAAGTTTGTTCAACTCTCGGTAGTCGATACATAACCTGAATGTACCATCCTTCTTTTTGACAAACAAAACAGGAGCTCCCCATGGTGATGTACTTGGTCGTATAAAACCACCCTCTAAATGTTCTTGTAATTAGCTTTGAAGTTCCTTCATTTCACTGGGTGCGAGTCTGTATGGAGCACGAGCTATTGGTACAGCTCCCGGTACAAGATCTATTTGAAATTCAACGGATCGGTGTGGAGGTAGTCCCGGTAATTCTTTCGGAAATACATCGGGAAATTCTTTTGCGACGGGAACATAATTGATGTTCTTTTCTTCAGTTTGTACTTTCTCGACGTGTGCTAGAATAGCATCGCAACCTTTTCTTATTAGCTTTTGCGCCTTCAAATTACTAATAATATTTAGCTTCGCGTTGCTCATTTCTCCATACACCATTATAGGTTTTCCTTTTTCTCGTACAGTACGAATTGCATTTTTGTAACATACGATTTCCGCTCTCTCCTTTTTCAACCAGTCCATGCCGATTATCACATCAAAACTCCCTAACTCTACTGGTATCAAATCGATCTTAAACGTTTCGCTAACCAGTTTAATTTCTCGATTCCGACATATTTTATCTGCCGAAATTAATTTACCGTTTGCTAATTCGGGTAAAAATTTATTATTCATAGATGTCATTGGACCACTTAATTTAGCACAAAAATCTCTACTCATATAACTTCTATCCGCACCCGAATCAAATAAAACATAAGCAGGTTTTTCATCGATAAGAAACGTACCCGTAACAAGCTCCGGGTCTTCCTGCGCTTCTTCCGCATTAATGTTAAAAACTCTCCCATGGCTTTGCCCATTATTATTTCCCTGGTTTGGACACGCAGTTTTGTAGTGGCCCTTCTTCCCGCATCCATAACAAATAATGTGGGCATTACTTGTTCCTTTACCGTATGGTCCATAAATTTCACACTTCGTTGTATCTTGACCCTTTCTATTACATTTAGTACATGTTGCTGGACAAAAAGTAGTTGGATGGTACCCTTCACACCTTAGACACGGAATTTTCTGATTTTGATTACCAGTGTTGTTATTGAGATTGTTGTTGGGATTTTTGTTGTTGCGGTTGGTATTGTTGTTGGGATGATTGTTGTAGTTGTTGTTGTTGGAATGGTTTTTGTTGCGTTTGTTGTTGCGAAAAATGGTGCGATTGTGGTTGTGATTATGGTGTTAATTATTGAAATTGTGACTCTTGTCACTGGGTTCTTCCCACTTTCTCTTGACTTGTTTCATTTTGGCCTCCTCGGCCGCCTACTCTTTAATCCTTCCCTCGATCTGGTTTATAAGTTTGTAAGCCATTCGGCTTGCCTTTTGCATTGAAGTGGGCGCGCTTGCACTCACATCCTCCTGAATTCTCTCTGGTAACCCCTTTACAAACGCATCGATCTGCTCTTCTTCATCTTCGAACACTCTTGGGCACAATAAACATAACTCGGTGAATCGTCGTTCGTATGTGGTTGATATTTGCTATAAATATACATATACTTAGTCGCAATATCAATCCAAAATGTTATGATTTTTATGTGTATTCGAGTAGTTTTCGGTTTGTAATTGGTAAAAATGTCCAAAGCGTCGAATGAAATGTTATTATGGATTTTCAATGATATAAAGATCAAAATGAAGATACAATGAAGACTTATAATGAGCAACAAAAGAGTACAACATCGCGCCTCAAGACTACAAGTTAAAACTATCGAAATCACGAAATCAGCGCGCCTGCACGAGAAAAATCATAACTAAATCATACGGACTCGAAAAAAGGCGAATCAGGTGTCCAGACGTCCGTAACTCAAAAATCTACAACCTCAAAGAATTGTACTTACACGAAACGTGTACAACTACACGAATCGTGTAATCTTTCGACCAGAATTAGTTTCAACTTGCAAATGGGGCGGCTGGCTTTTGTGTTTTAAAATTATTTCTTTTTTTCTCAATTGTGATACAGCAAAGACTCAACTAAACTTCACCAACTACTCTTTCTATTGATGTTAAATACGGAGTACTATCAACAGAGAAAAGAGGACAGAGAATATATCATATTTCACATATCATTTACTATACATAATTACTATTGTCAATTTTATTACTTGTATCAGTTTCAATAAATTTCAAGGTTCAATATTAGAATTAGTTTCAAATATTAAAGGGGTATTGTTCGTGATTAAGGGTGTTATTGTACGCGTGAAAGGGGTGTTATTATTGTAATTTTTCTACCGTTTGAAGTTAATGCAATTGAAGATATTTTAGTAAGTTTACTCTGTTAAAATTAGCGTTGTTATTATGTTTGCATATCTATATTTTTATGTATACCTTAGTGTAATGGATAGCTAAATTTCCCTAGTGTTTGCTTAAATGTAGAGCCCCTAGTGAAATGGATTGTTACCATTAGTAAAAGTTAAAATGTAACTTTAGTATTTTTAATATTGAGCCTAGTTAAAAGAACCATTTTTATGTAATTAGGTATTTAACCCTTGCCACTTAATTTATTAAATTTAAATAACGAAAGTTGTTTTTATTTACATAAATTGAGCTTCAACATTAAAAATGATCTAGACGAATTTATGGATAAGTTATTGACACCAATTTAGAAATAAACTTCGGTGGTTTGGGTGATATCAATAAATTATATGAAGGTGAAATTATAAAAAGGGAAACCGTTATAATTTGGGTATTGGCGAAGGTCAAAACTAGGCTAGGTCTCAATTTAAATACTTAGGGAATAGTAGCTTTCTAAAAAGAATCCAATGAAAATTAGATTTTATTTAGTTAAGTTGTAACCTTATATTTATTCAAGAGAAAAATGTAAAGTTTGATACTAGAACATTTTAAATAGGGCGTAAACTTAAAATAATCCATGGACCTAGGGGTGACACAATTAAGTAAACACTCCCATTTATCTTATTTATATTTCTTATAAAAGTATTATCATTATTATTTACGATTTACCATTTTAAAATATTAGAAAAATACATAAAAACAATTATTTTTCGTAACAGTAATCTGTCACATCTTTTTACTCATACACGAATCGTGTATTATCACACGAATCGTGTAAGGCTCTGACGCGGCTACAGTACCAGTAGGTCAAAAATTAGGGTTTTTAATTAATTAATATTATATAATTAGGTTATTAGTTATTTTTATTATATAATTAGTTTTAATTAGTATAAAATACTAAAATACATGTTTTAATCTTAAAAATTATTATTTATAGTTTTATAAATTGTATCTAGTTTATAGTTAGTAAATTAATTAATTTCCTTTTAATTTGTATTAGTTTAATTAAAAATGTCATTTAGTTAATTTAAATAAGTTTATATAATAATTGCTTAAAACAAAAATCTAAATATATAGTTTTATTAAAATTTACTATTTTACTAATTACCATTTAGTAACATAATTAATGCATCATAATTAGTATAGTTTCATTTAGTATCATTTTAAGATAATTCTTGTCATATTGTAATTTTATTTTATTTAGTAAATTAGTTAAGTTATTTGCTTTTACTGTTATTTTATAAATTGCCTAATCCAAAACCCTCCTTAATTAAGTTTGACATCAAAGACTATAAAAAAGGAAAACCATTAAACACTCCATCTCCCTGTGGAACGAATCGGATTTACCAACAATCTAAACTACACGGATAGGACTAGTTGCCTATATATATGTGTGAAATCAACCTAAAATCAATAAAATACCACATATACAATAAATCAATTCGTGTAACAAAACAACTCAAATCCGTTCATAAATAAAGGTTACGTTCGCACACATCAACTTTTTGGCGCCGCTGCCGGGGAGTTGGCAGTTAAATAAATAGATAATTTTTCTGATTCGTAGTAGTAGTTGGATTTGTACGTGGACCGGGTTGTTGGATCACCAATTTTATTGGTCAATAGAAGGATCCTGCCCCTCTGCTGCATCTTTTGGCTATTCAAAACGTGGGCAAAATCAGAAGGAAAATCTGTTGTTTAAGGGTTTTTATCATTGTTTTTATGTTATTCGATCCTCTCGAGGAAATTCATTTCCAAGAAAGTTCAAAGTTTTTGAATAAATCCTTTAATTCTTTGTACAATTTCCCAAATTGTATGATCCGTTCAATCCTAAACTCGTTAAACTTAATCCGGAACCTCAAAGAATTAATAAAGGACAAAAACAACAAAAAGAAATAGGAAGTACTAGTAATTTTAAAACAACGAAAAATACTAAAAAGAAACAAGTAGGTAACCCTAGAAAAACCTTCAGTGTTGTGATTTCATAATAGAAATTAATGTATGAACTTACGTTCATCCAACGTTGAATTAACACCTTCACATCCTGAACCCGAAAGGAAATTCCACGAACGCTTAAGAGCCCAAGACGTAGAAACTCTTGCTAAGAATTTAGAGTCACTTTCCTTAGAATCCGACTCTGAACCAATTATTCAACCAATCATAGAGCCGATTATTAAAGAAGAAGAAGAAGAAATGGCTGATACAAATCAAACGATGGAAGCATTAATGAAGGCCACAAGAAAAGGGCAAGGCCACGCAATCATCCAACCCACGATGACTGATGGCTTTGAAATAAAAGGTCAATTTTTACACATGATAACTAATACATGCCAATTCGGTGGAGCTCCAAACGAGGATGCTAACGAGCATCTTCGTAAGTTTGTAAGCATTTGCAAACTATTCAAAATTAAGGATGTCACCGATGATGTCGCATGTTTAAAAATCTTTCCATGGTCATTAAAAGATGAAGCTAGAGATTGGCTAGACTCATTACCTGAAGGCTATATTGAAGACTGGAATGATATGATGGACAAATTTTTGTCAGAATTCTTTCCTGCTTCAAAAGCAGCAAAATTACAAAGTGATATAAATCACTTTAAACAAAAGCCTAATGAAACTCTTTATGAAGCTTGGACTCGATTCAATAAAATGCTTCGAATATGTCCTCAACACGGGTTGAGTACATTCCAAAAAGTCTGTGTATTTTATAAAGGAGTCAATGTTGCAACTCGAAAAGATATAGATGTTGCAGCCGGAGGTTCAGTTATGAAGAAAACACCTGAAGACGCTCACACAATCATTGCTGATTTAGCCTCCCATTCTCATAATTGGCATCAAGAAATAGAATTTTCTAGATCATCAAATGTTGCTAGTATCGAAAGCAATGATGAAATTGCTTCTTTAAAAGTTCAAATAGCAAATCAAGCAAGGCAAATCGAGAAAGTAACCAAGGAAATGCATGCTATCAGAGTAGGATGTGAACTGTGCCAAGGTCCCCATCTTACTAGAGATTGTGATCAAAGTACAATGGAAGAACAAGCAAATTTTTTAGGTTACTTACGAAAAGGTGAAATGAACTTTAGCGATTTTCCAGCTATAGAAGCAAACAACCGAAAATATCCTCCTATAAACAGCTATCAAGTAGGAGGACCTTCAGGATTTAATAATAATAACTATCAGAATAATAACTATCAAGGAGGAAATCCAGGTTACCAAAATAACCGGAATTTCCCAAATCAAAATCAAAGAAATCCGCCACCAGGTTATAATAACCGAAATCAACCTCAACGAAATTATCAAAATAATTTCCAACCCAATCAACCACAACCACTAGCACTCATGCAACCACAACCATTAGCAATTATGCAACCTCAACCCGAGAGGAAATCTGGTTTAGAAGATCTCTTGAGAGATTTTATGGTTAAGCATGAGCAAAATGCAGAGCTCCAAACTCAGCAAATTCGAAATCAACAAGCCACGATTCAGATTTTAGAAAGAGATGTTGGAAGGATCTCACAGTTACTAGCAGAGAGACCACCAATTGCAAGTAACCCTCCGTTTATACTAAAGAAGAATGATCCTCAAGCCCCAGCATATTCACAAGTAAATGCTATTTATAGTTTCTGTGAGGATGAAGCAAGTTTCAAAACACCGGAGCATAGTCCTATTTTTACTCTTGGGTGTGAAGATGATGATGAAGAGTGTGATGAGTTTATATTTTCTGATTTATCCAATATGGCGGATTACACTCCTTATCAAGAGATGGATGATACCCGAGTTGAAAGTGTGAAAAGTATAACATGTGAAGATGAAGAGATCCGAGTTGGTGACATAACTCTCGAGTATGGTGATTATTTGATGAGGTTGATGTCGGGAAATCATGCGGAAGTGCAGAAAATTGAAACCACCGAGCCTTCCGAATTTAGGGTTGATGATGATTTGAAGATGATCAAAGAAGAAGCGGAAGATACGGTGAAGCAAGCACCTAAAGTGGAAGACTATAAAGAACCCATTCCATACCCACAAGCACTTGCATCCGAAAAACCAAAGGAGAATCATTGTAAGCCTTTAAATACGGATAATATCTGTGTAAATGTACCTTTGGTTGATGTTGTTGCAGGTATGCCAAACTATGGGAAATTCTTGAATGATTTGATGGCAAAAGAAGGAGTGTGTGAGCAGGCATCATCTGCGTTTCTTAAAGCAGAATGTGCTGCTATTGTGAAAAAGAATGAATTGCCACCTAAGTTAGGTGATCCTGGACCGTTCATAGTACCTTGTAAGCTTAATGAATCTGAAATTCTTAGATCATTAGCTGACTCAGGTGCAAGTATAAATCTCATGCCTTATTCCATTTACTCGCATTTGAACTTAGGTGAACTTAAACCCACCAATTCAGGCATTAGATTCATTGATCAGTCGGTTAATAAACCTGTAGGGATTGTTGAAAACTTAGTAGTAAAAACAGGTGAACTTGAGTTTCTAGCTGACTTTGTAGTTGTAGACATGAAAGAAGATAAGTTTGTACCTATTATTTTAGGTAGACCATTCTTAGCAACTGCAAGTGCTTTAACAGATTAGAAAACAGGAAAACTAGTTTTGAAGGATAGAGGAAAGAGTGTAACCTATCAAACTGAGTTTAGTTTGAACCCTCCACCCACACCGATAGTTTCAGTGAATATTGTTGACAATGTCAAACCCATTAGTCAACAAGCTAAGTGTGGGGAGGGTGATGAGGAGAAACTAGATAGTAAACCGCCCAATGATAGTGTTGTTGAGAAAACCATGAAAAAGTTATATGGTAGGGTTAGAAATGCTATGTCGAAAAAAGATGAACCTTTGAGAGAGAGATTGGTGTCAAACTTATCAAAATTTGAGAAAGATAAGTTAAAAAATTTAGTTAAAGAGTCAAGATTTTCGGACTCTTGGTTATTGTCAAAAATTAATGGCAAGAATGGTTGCGGTAATGGTTCTATTGGAGTAAAGAAGGGTGATGTTTATCACCCCGACGTTAGTTAAAATTGGGGTGGAGTCGCGTGAACGACTCGCTAATAAACTTCACACATTGTAAATAGTCCCATTCGTGTGTCTCGTTTTTATTCCTTTTTATTTGTATTTTTCATATACTTGTTTTAAAATTTAAAAATGTTAATCTTTTTAACACAAAAATAGAGTGTTTTTATTTTATTTTAAATTTGTTTTCGAAAAACATTAAAAACTTTAACTTTTAATGGATTAAATTTTATAAATTGAATTTAAAAATTTATAAACGGATTAAGATCAGGTATAACAACCGAATTTCCGTTACAAATATAAATCTATAAAAGATATTTTAAATTTAATTGATTATAAGTTATATAAAAAAAAAAAAAAAAAATTTGTTTGTAATAACATAATTTTTTGGTGTGTATTGAAACTTATTATGTTTTTATTTTTTTTATATATTAGCAAGAAAATATAGTGTGGGGTAAAAAAATGTGTTGTACGATTGAATTAAAACCCCATATTTTGTGTGTTTTTTACATGGTTTTGACAGGTACAGACGAAAATGCAATTAGACGAAACGAAACATCAAATTACATTGTGATACAAACATTGGATATGATCGTAGGTAAAACAATTTGAAAATCCAAATCGGTTAACAAAGGAAGTTCCAAATACTCTACATTTTTTGTCCTCTCAAATTTATACATTATTATCTGAGTTTATGTAATGAGGGCATTACATAATCTTAAGTGTGGGGTGGGAATATATAAATTCTCGAGAACTAATAAGTTATTGGTTTTTATGAAAATTTGAAATTTTTTAAACAAATGTATCTAATCAATTTTTAAGGTAACTACGAGCAATTAAAGATCAGGTGTAAAAACCGAAATTGTTGTCTCCATACATTAAAAATACATTAGTTTATTTGTTTAAAACTTATAAAAGAAAACCATTTATAACAAGAATTTATAAATCCTTATATTGAGAACCATTTATCACATGTTTCTTTGAAGTTTATTGCAGATATCATTGCTACAGAATGTATAAACCTGAATATTCCATTATCACGAGTAATAGAGGATGAATCAAATCCATCCCGTAAGGAAGTAAAGTCTTCCGAATTGACACACTTGCTAATTTATGTTAGAAGATGTAGTCCAGAACAGCTGTAGGTTGACGAAAAATCTTGAAAAGTCATCCCTAAAATCGGCTGGAAATCCACCTAACCTCAGCATCAAACAGGGTTTTTGGTGGTCAGACTTATCCTAACCATGAGAAGGATATGTCCCGTACAATGGGGGGGCACAATGCAAATTAGCTTTTAAGACTAATGAATCTAATCCCCAGATGGATGATCTCCGTAAAGATCAACTGCATCTATGTTTGACCGCGGTCAACATACATATGCCATAACAAATTGAGGTGTGCAAACTCATGGTTCACCGATGATATTTGGACACGATATAATTTTGTTCTAAAACTTATGCTATTTTATGAATTATATTTGTGTAAAACTATTTTTGGACATTTGGCTTCAAGTTCCATGATACTACAATCATGGGGGCGAATAGCTTGCTAATCGCCGACTGAGACTACGGTTTTCAGTTACCCTCAACCGGAATTTGAGGTTAAAACCGGAAAACGTGTCTAGTGTAAAAACTAGCATGACATCTTATAAAAATCATAAAACGTTTTCACAAGGTCCAATTTTCCCTAAGGATCCAAATTTTTAAACCCTAATCACGAGTTTCATGTTTGTTTCTGTTGTCAGAATTTCGTTTCGTGTGGTGTGCGTGTGATCCAATAAATACTGTGTTGTGTAATATATTTCATATAGCGTGTGTTTCATTTCGTGTAGCGTGTGTTGTGTGATCTAAATGTTTGATAAGAAAAATATATAATGTTCTAATTCTGTTAAAAGATGTATTTGCTTGAGGACAAGCAACGTTCAAGTGTGGGGTAATTTGATATTTGCTATAAATATACATATACTTCGTCGCAATATCAATCCAAAATGTTATGATTTTTATGTGTATTCGAGTAGTTTTCGGTTTGTAATTGGTAAAAATGTCCAAAGCGTCGAATGAAATGTTATTATGGATTTTCAATGATATAAAGATCAAAATGAAGATACAATGAAGACTTATAATGAGCAACAAAAGAGTACAACATCGCGCCTCAAGACTACAAGTTAAAACTATCGAAATCACGAAATCAGCGCGCCTGCACGAGAAAAATCATAACTAAATCATACGGACTCGAAAAAAGGCGAATCAGGTGTCCAGACGTCCGTAACTCAAAAATCTACAACCTCAAAGAATTGTACTTACACGAAACGTGTACAACTACACGAATCGTGTAATCTTTCGACCAGAATTAGTTTCAACTTGCAAATGGGGCGGCTGGCTTTTGTGTTTTAAAATTATTTCTTTTTTTCTCAATTGTGATACAGCAAAGACTCAACTAAACTTCACCAACTACTCTTTCTATTGATGTTAAATACGGAGTACTATCAACAGAGAAAAGAGGACAGAGAATATATCATATTTCACATATCATTTACTATACATAATTACTATTGTCAATTTTATTACTTGTATCAGTTTCAATAAATTTCAAGGTTCAATATTAGAATTAGTTTCAAATATTAAAGGGGTATTGTTCGTGATTAAGGGTGTTATTGTACGCGTGAAAGGGGTGTTATTATTGTAATTTTTCTACCGTTTGAAGTTAATGCAATTGAAGATATTTTAGTAAGTTTACTCTGTTAAAATTAGCGTTGTTATTATGTTTGCATATCTATATTTTTATGTATACCTTAGTGTAATGGATAGCTAAATTTCCCTAGTGTTTGCTTAAATGTAGAGCCCCTAGTGAAATGGATTGTTACCATTAGTAAAAGTTAAAATGTAACTTTAGTATTTTTAATATTGAGCCTAGTTAAAAGAACCATTTTTATGTAATTAGGTATTTAACCCTTGCCACTTAATTTATTAAATTTAAATAACGAAAGTTGTTTTTATTTACATAAATTGAGCTTCAACATTAAAAATGATCTAGACGAATTTATGGATAAGTTATTGACACCAATTTAGAAATAAACTTCGGTGGTTTGGGTGATATCAATAAATTATATGAAGGTGAAATTATAAAAAGGGAAACCGTTATAATTTGGGTATTGGCGAAGGTCAAAACT
This sequence comes from Rutidosis leptorrhynchoides, assembly GCF_046630445.1. Taxonomy (NCBI): domain Eukaryota; kingdom Viridiplantae; phylum Streptophyta; class Magnoliopsida; order Asterales; family Asteraceae; genus Rutidosis; species Rutidosis leptorrhynchoides. Next base: position 204,398,994 of record NC_092336.1, on the reverse strand, counting down.
AGGCTAGGTCTCAATTTAAATACTTAGGGAATAGTAGCTTTCTAAAAAGAATCCAATGAAAATTAGATTTTATTTAGTTAAGTTGTAACCTTATATTTATTCAAGAGAAAAATGTAAAGTTTGATACTAGAACATTTTAAATAGGGCGTAAACTTAAAATAATCCATGGACCTAGGGGTGACACAATTAAGTAAACACTCCCATTTATCTTATTTATATTTCTTATAAAAGTATTATCATTATTATTTACGATTTACCATTTTAAAATATTAGAAAAATACATAAAAACAATTATTTTTCGTAACAGTAATCTGTCACATCTTTTTACTCATACACGAATCGTGTATTATCACACGAATCGTGTAAGGCTCTGACGCGGCTACAGTACCAGTAGGTCAAAAATTAGGGTTTTTAATTAATTAATATTATATAATTAGGTTATTAGTTATTTTTATTATATAATTAGTTTTAATTAGTATAAAATACTAAAATACATGTTTTAATCTTAAAAATTATTATTTATAGTTTTATAAATTGTATCTAGTTTATAGTTAGTAAATTAATTAATTTCCTTTTAATTTGTATTAGTTTAATTAAAAATGTCATTTAGTTAATTTAAATAAGTTTATATAATAATTGCTTAAAACAAAAATCTAAATATATAGTTTTATTAAAATTTACTATTTTACTAATTACCATTTAGTAACATAATTAATGCATCATAATTAGTATAGTTTCATTTAGTATCATTTTAAGATAATTCTTGTCATATTGTAATTTTATTTTATTTAGTAAATTAGTTAAGTTATTTGCTTTTACTGTTATTTTATAAATTGCCTAATCCAAAACCCTCCTTAATTAAGTTTGACATCAAAGACTATAAAAAAGGAAAACCATTAAACACTCCATCTCCCTGTGGAACGAATCGGATTTACCAACAATCTAAACTACACGGATAGGACTAGTTGCCTATATATATGTGTGAAATCAACCTAAAATCAATAAAATACCACATATACAATAAATCAATTCGTGTAACAAAACAACTCAAATCCGTTCATAAATAAAGGTTACGTTCGCACACATCAGTGGTGATATCGAATCCCTTCATTCGTAATTCTCTAAGCTCTGTCTTGAGCTTATTGACTTCGTTTCTGGGATGGTACTGCTCGTTCATCAAGTGTTTGAATGCTGACCACGGTAGTGCGTAAGCAGCATCTTATCCCATGTAAGACCCAAATATTTATTGTACATAATGTATTCATGGTGTACGATGCGTATATGAAGTGTACGAAGCATGTACGTGTTGCTTGCTCGAATGTCGAAGAAAACTGGACGTTGTTTGAGGTACAAGGTGTGTACGTATCTTCTCAACCCCAAATAAAGTTTGAGTTGATGTTTCAAAGCCTTACCATTTGAAAGAATATCGTATTACGTTTCCAACAATATTTGATTCATCGAAAACGGAGCTACGGTCAAAAAGTTACGGCCAAAAGAAGTTTCTGAAAACTGACCTGTAGGTTGGAGGGGCGCTCCACCTTTCGGCGTGGCTCGCCGAACCCGTCTGATGCAATTTTCAGCCTTTTTAAAAGGTTTAAATGAGGGGTACTTTGGTCTTTTCATTTAGGGTCGGTTTAGGGTCACCAAAAGTGATCTAGAACTCCATTGGAGCTCATATTCACTCATCAAACACTCTCATCTTCAAACCCTAGAGTGAGAGGAGAGTTTTAGAGAGAGAGAGAGAGAGAGAGCTCCAATTGGAGAAGAAGAAGGGTGTTTCGGGTCAAACCTCGGGTATTAAAGTTGTTCTACTCGTCAACGGCATCATTTTGGAGGTATTGGTAAGTTCAAACTCCGAACTTCATCTTTGTAATTTGATATTCAAGTTTAGGGTTTTGAACTAATTAGTTATAAAACTCTTTTAGGACGTGAAATGGGTAATTGTAACTAGTTACTGTTGATGTTGGTGGGTTTAGGATTGGATGATGATATTGTTAGTTTGTAAACTAATTTTGTTGATGAAATCACTAGCTAACTTGGATTATTAGTGATTTGGGGTGTAAGTTCACAAATTGGGTGTTTTGACTAGTTTTAGGTCAAAATGAGTTTTTGTGTAAATGTTGGTCTAAAATGCATTTAAAGCCTAAAAGAGGTGTATTTAGGTATTTCGGGAACGCGGGAAATGGTCTCATTAGTTTTGGACTTTCAAGTATCGTTAAAAGTGCAAAAAGGCGTAGATTGCACTTTATGTCAATTTGGGCGGGTCGTGAGTTCAAATGAGGGATTGGTTGATCAAACCTTGTGCAAAATGTATTAATGGGACATAATCACTATTCGATTGTGATTATGAGTGGTTTGGGTGAGATTTGACTTAGTCAAAGTTGGTCAAGTGTATATAGTCGAAATTACACTTGTGATGTGTTAAGTCGAATAGGCTTAAGTTGTAGCTTATTTGCATGTATGATTTGTGTTGGTGATATACGTGAAGTCGGTGGAAGGAGTTTAAGTTTGCGAGTGGCACTTCTTCAAGTAATCGAGGTGAGTGGAATATTTATACATGTATGTATGTGGTTTATTTACTCGTACGCGATGTGGACCTTTGGTGCCACATCGTGAGTATCGGGCGTTGTGTCACAAGACGGTGACTTATCGGGGTTATGGGTGAAGAGGATTACGTGTAGGTAATGTCTCGTTAGGAGACTCACGAGTCGGTGACACCTCACGGTGGTTCACGAGGCGGTGACCCTTAGTAGTTGGGTGGTGTTTCACAAGTCGGTGGCACCATAAGTTGGAGAAGTGATTTATGAGTCGGTAACACTTCATAGTGTTCACAATTCGGTGGCACTTAGGGGTGTTTCACAAGTCGGTGACACCTCTTGGAGGTTCACAAGTCGGTGACCTCATATGTATTGACGGGTGTTTCACAAGTCGGTGACACTTTATAGTGCTTCACAAGTCAGTGACACTTGGTGGTACTTCACAAGTCGGTGATGCCACATGGCGTTCACAAGTCGGTGACCCATAAGTATTAGTGGTGATTCACGAGTCGGTGACACCAAATGACGAGTCACAAGTCGGTGACATAGTACGAGTGAGACTCGATGATCTTGGTCGGCTACAAGTCGGTAGTAGCAAAGCGGTGAACGGTTAGCGTGTCTATGCCTTTTATGTTTAGTTATAATTGTGGTAATTTATATTCTAACGTTGTTGCTAGTCGTGTGTTTGTTGATGCTAGCTCGTTTATATATTGTATGCATGGTATTGTAAGTGGATGCGTGTAGGTAAATTACATATGTATATGTATAAGTATTGTATTCACTAAGCATTAGGTTACCCTCTCGTTGTTTTCATTTTTAGGTACGGAAGCGGTTTTGGCAAGGGTATGCTCGAGATTTAGATGATTTTCCCTTTTGATGCTTGCATGGATTACTTTTGTATTTGACCTAGGATTAGGTAGTTTATCCCCAACATCATGCTCGTAGTTTTGTTGGAACTTAAACTTTTGTGGTCGAATTTGTATTTTGTACTTGAAGGGTAAATTGGGCGTATGTGGGCCCGGGTTCTTAAAACTTATTTTATTAATGGAACGTGTTAGTTTTACATACATGAATATGTGGTTGAAAGCGTTTAATCTAAAAACGTCGAGAAAGGGTCAAACATTTTCGTGTTTTTGGCAAAACCGGACAGCGGGCTGTCCAGGTGGTTTGGCGCGCCGCGCACCCACCTGGCGCGCCGCGCAGATGGCAGTCACAACAAATTTTTTTTATTTCATATTTTTTGCGTGTTTGTTCGGGGGTTGGTTTGGGTTGTTACAAGTGGTATCAGAGCATGGTCTAAGGAATTTAGGTGACTTGAGATAGGCGCCTAGACTTAGACTTTTTGTGTGGACTATTATGCGGGACTTGTAGGATTACGGATCGGTTCGGGTTTCTAGTTAGTGCCTTTGAGAATATGTGCTTTAACTATGTGTTGATTATGTGTTACTAATCATGTTGTGTTGTGTTGAACATCTAGCGAGATGATTGTTGTATTCATGAGTTCGGCATGGCGTGTGAGCGTAATAATGCTTCGCGACCATTATTACAGTTGCAAGCCAAGTCATGCAAGTGATGTACAACAAGTGTTGAACTAGATAGGATGTACGAACGGTGGCATATTATATGTTTGTGAACGATTGATCGTGGTGGTGTGTGTAAGTTATTCATGTTGTGTTCCTAACCGAATTCATTTCTTAGAATGACGACAAGGAGCAAACAAGCCAACGAAGATCAAGACGAAGACATTGAGTTCACGGCTAAGGTTGAGGCCATCTTTAAACGTCAAAAAGCGAAGTTTCTCAAGGATGTTAGAAAGGTTTTTCGGGAATCGGTTGATGGGCAAATAACCGATCTAATTGATTAAAGGGTGAAGGTCGCAATCGAGGAAGCGCTTGATGCTAGAAATATTTATCCCCGAGGCAAAGGGAGTAAAGGAAATGGGAGGCGGGACTTCCATTACAAAAACTTCAAGGATGCACAACCTCCTATGTTTAATGGGGTAAGGGATCCGTTGAAGAGTACATGTTGGGTTTCCGACATCGAGGGGGCTTTCCGTACTAGTGAATGTCCTCCCGAGAAGAAAACGAGGTACGGTTCTAGTATGTTACTTGAAGAAGCCAAGTTGTGGAGGGATGACAAGATTCAATTGTATGGCGAGGAACAATGTATGAGCTTGTCATGGGATGAGTTCAAAAAGGAGTTCTTTGATGAATACCGAACTTCTTCCGATATTGATAGAATCCGGGACGAGTTACACAATTTGCGACAAGGTTCAATGGACTTGGTTACTCTCAAGTCTACCTTTTTAGCAAAGACTCGTTTTTGTCCGGAGTACGTTGGTGACGATCACAAGTTGATGAAAGATTTCTACCGTACACTGAATGACGAATTTAAGGGTAAGATTAGTCGGGGAATGGCTAAGTCTTTTGAAGAGTTGTTCGAGTTGGCTCGGGGTTTCGAACCGGAGGTGTCGAAGCCAAGTGTGTCCGGTGTAGGTAAACGGAAGTTCGAAGCGACGGCGTTTTCGAACAAGAAGAGTAAAAGTGCTACCGAAGGTGTCCGAAGCGTAAAGATGAGTGACACGGGTGGTTCTAAATTCGCGTGTTATAATTGTGGACAAACGGGGCATAAGTCTCGTGATTGTCCGTCGGGCAAGGTCACATGTTTTAAGTGCCGGAAGGAGGGACACCGGAAGTCGGAATGTCCCGAGTGGAATAGTGACGGGGCGCGAAAATCTGGCGACGCTTGATTCAGGTACTATTCGATTTTAGTACTATTCGATTTTAGTACTATCTATGTGCGGGTGATTTGGGTAATGATTGAGTTTATCCATGTGTTGTAGTGACTAGCTAGGTCGAGTTAGTCCATTGCGGTTTGACTAACCAGGTCGAGTTAATCAATTGTTGTTAGGTGTTGACCGAGTCGGGTTGACCAAGGGTATTTGACTAACCAAGCCAGGTTACTCAAATTGTTTTTTAGGGGTTTGACCGAGTTGGGTTGACCGAGATTGTTTGACTAACCGAGTCGGGTTAATTGATAAATTGTTAGGAGTGTTGACCGAGTCGGGTTGACCGAGTGCGTTTGACTAATCAAGACGGGTTAATCAATTGTTGTTAGGACTTAACCAAGTCGGGTTGACCGTGTGTGTTGACTTAACCAAGTAGGGTTAATCGATTGTTGTTAGGTGTTGACCGAGGCGGGTCGACATAGTGTATTTGACTTGACCGAGTCGGGTTAATTGGGTTGGTGTTGGAGGCTTAACCAAGTCGGGGGTAACCATGGGATGATTAGAGGGTTACTTGTATTGTTCTCCATAAGGGTTAGCGTAGGATGGCATGCCGTTCGAGAGGCGCTTACGTTGATCATGTAGGTATGCGAGAAGAGTCACGATTGTTGACTATCTTTGGTGTGTGTAAGTAACTGTGTTAACGGTTGAGAGGATACGAGTTGGGGTGTAAGTCTTAGTGGCACCAAGCATCACCATTGTAAGTGAAAGGATTGCTAGGCTTGCTTTGTGGCCTAGGCGGATAGTGACAAGCAGGCGTCACTAGAAAGTTGTAGGCGTTAAGCCGTAATGTCCATTGGATTTGTGTGACTTCGAATAGTCAAGTGTCATATGACACCGAGGAGGGACCCGAAAGGGTCGAGTGATTGAGACTCGGTAGTAGTAATAGGAGTTGCATAACACTACGTCAGGTGCCCTCCGTATACCTGCAAGTGGAATGCTTCACTCCAGGGTTGTGATTATTTTGTACTGGGTACCGACGAGAAAACCCGAAGGTACGAAGATGGTTTATTGTGAAGATTAGCGGGCGTCGACGTTTGACCGATTCGAAAGGTCGAGTTTCATGTATCTTGTGGTAAGTCTGCTGAAGATTTTAAGTATAACCAACGTTGATACCGGGCGTGTGTGATGTAGAATGTTGAAATTTCGCAAGGTATTATCATCTTGACGGTGATAGCGTGGGGTTAAAACCCTAAGTGGGGGAGTATGTACCCAGAGAGTACGGTGGTCCCTCAGTTTGGTAGGCGTGTTTGGGTCATTTGCCGGTAGTTGCCTCTTTTTGAGAGCCAACTAGAGACGTAGAGTGTTAGTTTGGACTGTCTCATGTAGGGGCGTGTTAGTGTAGAGTGCGTTCGGGAACGAACTCTCTAGAGTAATGGCGGTGGGCGTTAGAACTCTAAGTCGTGAGTTGGAGTACGCCAAGGAAATCCTGAAGGATAGTTGTGCGATTGGAACGTTGCATGGTGGTAAGGCGTGATCGATAGGATGCACTGGCGGCATCAAAGGGGTCCGAGATTGTGTGAGAACTCGAAGACTTGAGGAAAGTGTGTTGTTTTGTTCGCGATGAGGTTTAGATCGCGAGGACGTGATCCAATTTAAGTGGGGGAGAGTTGTAAGACCTAAATATTTATTTTACATAATGTATTCATGGTGTACGATGCGTATATGAAGTGTACGAAGCATGTACGTGTTGCTTGCTCGAATGTCGAAGAAAACTGGACGTTGTTTGAGGTACAAGGTGTGTACGTATCTTCTCAACCCCAAATAAAGTTTGCGTTGACGTTTCAAAGCCTTACCATTGGAAAGAATATCTTATTACGTTTCCAACGATATTTGATTCATTGAAAACGGAGCTACGGTCAAAAAGTTATGGCCAAAACAAGTTTCTGAAAACTGACCTGTAGGTTGGAGGGGCGCTCCACCTTTCGGCGCGGCGCTCCGAACCCGTCTGATGCAATTTTCAGCCTTTTTAAAAGGTTTAAATGAGGGGTACTTTGGTCTTTTCATTTAGGGTCGGTTTAGGGTCACCAAAACTTATCTAGAACTCCATTGGAGCTCATATTCACTCATCAAACACTCTCATCTTCAAACCCTAGAGTGAGAGGAGAGTTTTAGAGAGAGAGAGCTCCAATTGGAGAAGAAGAAGGGTGTTTCGGGTCAAACCTCGGGTATTAAAGTTGTTCTACTCGTCAACGGCATCATTTTGGAGGTATTGGTAAGTTCAAACTCCGAACTTCATCTTTGTAATTTGATATTCAAGTTTAGGGTTTTGAACTAGTTAGTTATAAAACTCTTTTAGGAGGTGAAATGGGTAATTGTAACTAGTTATTGTTGATGTTGGTGGGTTTAGGATTGGATGATGATATTGTTAGTTTGTAAACTAATTTTGTTGATTAAAACACTAGCTAACTTGGATTATTAGTGATTTGGGGTGTAAGTTCACAAATTGGGTGTTTTGACTAGTTTTAGGTCAAAATGGGTTTTTGTGTAAATGTTAGTCTAAAATGCATTTAAAGCCTAAAAGAGGTGTATTTAGGTATTTCGGGAATGCGGGAAATGGTCTCGTTAGTTTTGGACTTTCGAGTATCGTTAAAAGTGCAAAAAGGCGTAGATTGCACTTTATGTCAATTTGGGCGGGTCGTGAGTCCAAATGGGGGATTGGTTGATCAAACCTTGTGCAAAATGTATTAATGGGACATAATCACTATTCAATTGTGATTATGAGTGGTTCGGGTGAGATTTGACTTAGTCAAAGTTGGTCAAGTGTATATAGTCGAAATTACACTTGTGATGTGTTAAGTCGAATAGGCTTAAGTTGTAGCTTATTTGCATGTATGATTTGCGTAGGTGATATACGTGAAGTCGGTGGAAGGAGTTCAAGTTTGCGAGTTGCACTTCTTCAAGTAATCGAGGTGAGTGGAATATTTATACATGTATGTATGTGGTTTATTTACTCGTATGCGATGTGGGCCTTTGGTGCCACATCGTGAGTATCGGGCGTTGTGTCACAAGACGGTGACTTATCGGGGTTATGGGTAAAGAGGATTACGTGTAGGTAATGTCTCGTTAAGAGACTCACGAGTCGGTGACACCTCACGGTGGTTCACGAATTGGTGACCCTTAGTAGTTGGTTGGTGTTTCACAAGTCGGTGGCACCATAAGTTGGAGAAGTGATTTACGAGTCGGTAACACTTCATAGTGTTCACAAGTCGGTGGCACTTAGTGGTGTTTCACAAGTCGGTGACACCTCTTGGAGGTTCACAAGTCGGTGACCTCATATGTATTGACGGGTGTTTCACAAGTCCGTGACACCTTATAGTGCTTCACAAGTCGGTGACACTTGGTGGTACTTCACAAGTCGGTGATGCCACATGGAATTCACAAGTCGGTGACCCATAAGTATTAGTGGTGATTCACGAGTCGGTGACACCAAATGACGAGTCACAAGTCGGTGACATAGTACGAGTGAGACTCGATGATCTTGGTCGGCTACAAGTCGGTAGTAGCAAAGCGGTGAACGGTTAGCGTGTCTATGCCTTTTATGTTTAGTTTATAATTGCAGTAATTTATATTCTAACGTTGTTGCTAGTCGTGTGTTTGTTGATGCTAGCTCGTTTATATATTGTATGCATGGTATTGTAAGTGGATGCGTGTAGGTAAATTACATATGTATATGTATAAGTATTGCATTCACTAAGTATTAGCTTACCCTCTCGTTGTTTTCATTTTTAGGTACGGAAGCGGTTTTGGCAAGGGTATGCTCGGGATTTAGATGAGTTTCCCTTTTGATGCTTGCATGGATTACTTTTGTATTTGACCTAGGATTGGGTAGTTTATCCCCAACATCATGCTCGTACTTTTGTTGGAACTTAAACTTTTGTGGTCGAATTTGTATTTTGTACTTGAAGGGTAAATTGGGCGTATGTGGGCCCGGGTTCGTAAAACTTATTTTATTAATGGAACGTGTTAGTTTTACATACATGAATATGTGGTTGAAAGCGTTTCGTCTAAAAACGTCAGGAAAGGGTCAAACATTTTCGTGTTTTTGGCAAAACCGGACAGCGGGCTGTCCAGGTGGTTTGGCGCGCCGCGCACCCACCTGGCGCTCCGCGCAGATGGCAGTCACAACAAATTTTTTTTATTTCATATTTTTCGCGTGTTTGTTCGGGGGTTGGTTTGGGTTGTTACATCCCACTTGTTTGAGATAGGTATTCTACCATGTTAACGCAGTACCTGTGAAGGTATGCGTGGCGTACTTTACCTTATCTTCCTCAGCACATTTGCTAATAGCAAACACAGATTCAACCTTTTCGGTCCATCGTTTCAGTCCGACTGGTCCTTCAGTTCCATCGAATTCCAGAGGTTTACAGGCAGTGAAAGCCTTGTAGGAGCATCCTACACAGTTTCCTGTGGAGTTAACTCCACTGCTAGACCCAGAGTTATTGTTATTTTGCATTTCAGTCTGTACTGCGGCTATATTTGCTGCAAGGAAAGCACGTAAGTCTTCCTCACTCATGTTCAAGTTCTGACGAGTAGTCGGTGCCATTTCCTTCAAAAATAGCCAAAATAATTAGGTTAATCATATAGAATATTAAGAGTAGTCAATAGTATTTCGTAGCATAATATGAACTTATTTACAAAAGCTTTTTCTTCATATTAGCATTTTATAAGCTTTAATACGGGTAGTACCTACCCGTTAAGTTCATACTTAGTAGCTAATATACAATTCAACTACTACAATTCTATATGAAAAAACTGATAATAATATTTCGCATTCAAACTTTTATACAATATTTTACAAACTTACAATACAGTTATTTTACATATAACATGAAATATAGCACACAATAACTTTGATACAAGGCAGTTGTGAAGTCAATTCTAGTTAAGCGCAAGTCATTCAGCAAAGGTAATAAAGACACGTAATTCGTAGGTCCAGAAACAAGTCATGCATTCTGGTTTTACTAAGACTATTTCCCATCCTTGGTTTTGTGGAAAATAACCGTTATGACAGTTGGCTAGGTAGCATGTTGTAACGTCGTCAAAGGGACGAGGGTTTTGTAATGCCCAACAGCCCCGTAACAATCTAAAAACCTTGTTTCTCACCCCAACTACTGAGTCCGTCACTTGTGAGAATGTTTTATTTAACAATTGTAATCCGATGTTCTTTTTCTCACTTTGGTGAGAAGCGAACATCACTAACCCGTAAGCATAACATGCTTCTTTATGTTGCATGTTAGAAGCTCTTTCTAACTCACGAAGTCCTATGTTGGAATATGTTGATTCAAAATAGGTTCTTAACCCGTAGCGTAAAATTACACTTAGGTTCCCCGCATTTAACGCTTTAAAGAAAACACGGCGTAACTTACGGTCTCCCCAATGTGATATACCCCATCTTTCAAATGAAAGCCTTTTATAAAGTAAGGCATGCCTGGAACATTCTTCAAATGTTCTACAAACTAATTTCGTCATAAATAATTGTGCTGACGAATTCTGACCGACTTTAGACAAAATTTCATCAATCATGTCCCCGGGTAGGTCTTCTAAAATTTTTAGTTGTCTATCCTTAACATCCATTTTGTTTTTATACTGTAAAAATAGACGAGGGTTAGATTCGTAAAAGATAATTATCAAATAAGACAAGCAATTTTCACATACAACATAAAAGTACAAGCACGCTTATATTACATATTTTACACCGCATGATTACAACTCTTTATTCCGACTCACTTGTTTCTTCTTCTTCGGACTTGTTTCGTTTTTGCTAATTTTCTAGGGATATATGGTGTTCCTCTAATACGAGCCATTGTTTTCACAAATGGTTTAGAAAAACCTGGTGGCTTGTAGGTTCCCGGGTTATTGTTACAACTTAAGAAATACGGCTGTTGATGGTATTTCCCATCGGGATATTTCATGTTAACATAAAGTTCATCGGGGTTGGAATTAGGTTTTTCTATTTTGATGCCCTTTCCCTTATTATTTTCTTTTACTTTTTTAAATTGGGTCGAGGTAATTTCTATAACATCATCGGAATCCTCATCGGGATCCGATTCATCGGAAAATTGGTAATCTTCCCAGTATATATTCGACTCTTCATTATTATTAGGTGAGTCGATGGGATTTGTATTAGAGGTAGACATCTATCACACAATATCAAACACGTTAAGAGATTAATATATCACATAATATTTACATGTTAACAATATATATATAGTTTCCAACAAAAAGTGTTAAGCAATCGTTTTTAAAGAAAACACGGTCGAAGTCCAGACTCACTAATGCCTCCTAACAAACTCGGTTAGATACACACTAATGCAATTTCAGGTTCTCTTAGACCAACGCTCAGATACCAACTAAAATGTCCCGTTCATAATGATTATAAACGATTCATATTAATTGATTTCTTTGCGAGGTTTTGACCTCTATATGAGACGTTTTTCAAAGACTGCATTCGATTTTAAAACAAACCATAACCTTTAAAATATTACAACAATTATCAAATAAAGATAATCTAAAATATAGCGTTTTTCACACGACCATTACATAATGGTTTACAATAATATTACACATCAACATAAGGCTTCGAATGCAGTTTTTAAACAATATTATACAAGCATGGACTCCAAATCTTGTCCTTAATTTAGTATGCAACAGCGAAAGCTCTTAACAATCACCTGATAATAAACATGCTTAAAACGTCAACAAAAATGTTGGTGAGTTATAGGTTTAGCCAATATATTTATCAATTCGTATTTATAGACCACAAGATTTCATATTTCCATTTCTTGTAAACAGCATGCATGCATAAAAATCATTCATATGGTGAACACCTGGTAACCGACATTAACAAGATGCATATAATAATAACCCCATCATTCCGGGACATCCATCGGACATGATAAAACAACATCAAAGTACTAAAGCATCCGCAACCATGGATGGGGTTTGTTAGGCCCAATAGATCTATCTTTAGGATTAGCGTCAATTAGTAGATCGGTTTACTGATTCTTAGGTTACCAAGCAAAAAGGGGCATATTCGGCTTCGATCATTCACCCATATAATGTAGTTTCGATTACTTGTGTCTATTTCGTAAAATATTTATAAAACTGCATGTATCCTCATCTCAAAAATATTAGATTTTAAAAGTGGGACTATAACTCACTTTCGCAGATTTTTCCTTCATCGGGAAATAAGACTTGGCCACGGGTCGATTCACGAACCTATAACAAATATGTACATATATATCAAAGTATGATCGAAATATATTCACAACATTTTTTATTACGTTTTAATGATTTAAGTTTATTAAATTAGCTGTCCAACGTTAGTAGCCTACAACTAGTTGTCCACAGTTATCAGTACAGAAATAAATCAATATAAATTAACTTGGATCAATCCACGACCCAGTGTATACAAGCTTCAGGCTAAATCACAACTCAAAGTATATATATTTTTGGAATCAACCTCAACCCTGTATAGCGAACTCGATCATTACAGCATATAGAGTGTCTATGGTTGTTCCAAATAATATATATAGATGGGTCGATATGATATGTCAAAACATTGTATACGTGTGTATGGTATCTCAAGATTACATAATATATGTTAGAATATATTTATAATACAATATAAGTTAGTTAGGAAATGATTAGTATAGATTTGTTACAATTTTCACGTAGCTAAAACTAGCAAAAATATTCAATTTTGTTTTACCCATAACTTCTTCGTTTTAAATCCGTTTTGAGTGATTCAAATTGCTATGGTTTCATAATGAACTAGAATTTATGAAATTAAACAGAAAAATTATAAGTTTATAGTTGTAATTACAGGTTACTAGTCATTAACAAAAGAGGCAGTAATTTCCGTCGAAAGAACGACATCTTGATGACCATTTTGAAAAACATACTTCCACTTTGAGTTTAACCATGATTTTTGGATATAGTTTCATGTTCATAAGAAAAATCATTTTCTCAGAAGGACAATTGTTAAATCAAAGTTTATCATAGTTTTTAATTATCAAACCCAAAACAGCCCGCGGTGTTACTACGACGGTGTATGTCCGGTTTTACGGTGTTTTTCATGTTTCCAGGTTTTGAATCATTAAGTTAGCATATCATATAGATATAGAACATGTGTTTAGTTGATTTTAAAAGTCAAGTTAGAAGGATTAACTTTGTTTGCGAACAAGTTTAGAATTAACTAAACTATGTTCTAGTGATTACAAGTTTAAATCTTCGAATAAGATAGTTATATATATATGAATCGAATGATGTTATGAACATCATTACTACCTTAAGTTTAGTAGGTAAACCTACTGGAAATGATGAAAAAATAACTTGAGCTTCAAAAGATCTTTGATGGCTTGGAAGTTCTTGAAATAGAATCATGACACAAAAACAAGTTCAAGTAAGATTATTACTCGAATTAAGATAGTTATAGTTATAGAAATTGAATCAAAGCTTGAATATGAATATTACCTTGATTTAGAAAGATAACCTACTGTAAATAACAAAGGTTTCTTGATCTTATATGATTACTTGGAATGGATTAGGAAACTTGGAAGTAAACTTGTAAACTTGGAAGTGTTCTTGATGTGTTCTTGAGTAATTGTTTTTATGATGATTATAGGTAATAACCAAAGCTTGTATTTGATGATTTTTGCTGGAAAAATAGTAACTTAGACATTCATGGAAGAGTGTGTGTGTTTTGAGAGAGAATTGAGAAGAAAATTGGAAGTGAAATGGAGTAGGTGGTGAGTGGTGAAGGTGAGTGGGGTTAAAAGGAGTTCTTGTTTTTGTTTCCTTGCTCATAAGTCATGCTAGTTGTCTAATTGTTGGTTCCACATATTTGTTGACTATCTAGGGCTGCTAAGAGCTGAATTATTATGTGTATATACCAATAGTATATACGTCTAGGAGCTGGGTATTGGACGAGTACGAATACGGTTGCATACGAGTAGAATTGTTGATGAAAATGAATGAGAATGCAATTGTAAGCATTTTTGTTAAGTAGAAGTACTTTGATATATGTCTTGAAGTCTTTCAAAAGTGTACTAATACATCTAAATACACTACATGTATATACATTTTAACTAAGTCGTTAATTCATCGTTAGTCGTTACATTAAATGTTGTTTTGAAACCTTTAAGTTAACAATCTCATTTAATGTTGTTAACTCATTGTTTATTATATCTAATGAGATGTTAAATTATTACATTATCATGATATTATGATGTATGAATATATCTTAATATGATATATATACATTAAAATGTCGTTACAACGATAATCGTTACATATATGCCTCGATTCAAAATTCTTAAGTTAATAGTCTTGTTTTACATATGTAGTTCATTGTTAACATACTTAATGATATATATAATTATCATTTTATCATGTTAAATACAGTGTAACAATATCTTAATATGATACATATGTATTTAGTAAGACGTAATAACGATAATCGTTATATATATCGTTTCGAGTTTCTTAACTTAGTAGTCTCATTTTTATGTATATAACTCATTGTTAATATACATATGGAGATACTTACTTATCATAATCTCATGTTAACTATATGTATATCCATATATATATTGTCATGTCGTTTTTACAAGTTTTAACGTTCGTGAATCGCCGGTCAACTTGCGTGGTCAATTGTCTACATGAAACTCATTTCAAATAATCAAGTCTTAATAAGTTTGATTGCTTAATATGTTGGAAACATTTAATCATGCAAATATAGTTTTCAATTAATATATAATCATGGAAAAGTTCGGGTCACTACATATATGGGGTCAAAAGTATTATATATACCGACCACAAAAGTCTTCAACACATATTTAATCAGAAACAACTGAAAATGAGGCAGCACATATGGATTGAATTATTGAATGATTACGACTTTGAGATTTATTACCACCCGGGGAAGGCAAATGTGGTAGCCGACGCCTTGAGCAGAAAGGACAGAGAACCGATTCGAGTAAAAGCTATGAATATAATGATTCATAATAACCTTACTACTTAAATAAAGGAGGCGCAACAAGGAGTTTTAAAAGAGGAAAATTTAAAGGATGAAATACCCAAAGGATCGGAGAAGCATCTTAATATTCCGGAAGACGGAACCTGGTATAGGGCTGAAAGAATTTGGGTACAAAATTTGGAGATATGAGAGAAATGGTACTTAGAGAAGCTCATAAAAGTAGATACTCAATACATCCTGGAACGGGGAAGATGTACAAGGATCTCAAGAAACATTTTTGGTGGTCGGGTATGAAAGCCGATGTTGCTAAATACGTAGGAGAATGTTAGACGTGTTCTAAGGTCAAAGAGGAGCAACAGAAACCATCAGGTCTACTTCAACAACCCGAAATCCCGGAATGGAAATGGGAAAACATTACCATGGATTTCATCACTAAATTGCCAAGGACTGCAAGTGGTTTTGATACTATTTGGGTAATAGTTGATCGTCTCACCAAATCAGCACACTTCCTGCCAATAAGAGAAGATGACAAGATGGAGAAGTTAGCACGACTGTATTTGAAGGAAGTCATCTCCAGATATGGAATACCAATCTCTATTATCTCTGATAGGGATGGCAGATTTATTTCAAGATTCTGGCAGACATTACAGCAAGCATTAGGAACTCGTCTAGACATGAGTACTTCCTATCATCCACAAACTGATGGGCAGAGCAAAAGGACGATACAAACACTTGAAAACATGCTACGGTCATGTGTTATTGATTTCGGAAACAGTTGGGATCGACACCTACCGTTAGCAGAATTTTCCTATAACAACAGCTACCATTCAAACATTGAGATGGCGCCGTTTGAAGCACTTTATGGTAGAAAGTGCAGGTCTCCGATTTGTTGGAGTGAAGTGGGGGATAGACAGATTACGGGTCCGGAGATAATACAAGAAACTACCGAGAAGATCATCCAAATTCAACAACGGTTGAAAACCGCCCAAAGTCGACAAAAGAGCTATGCTGACATTAAAAGAAAAGATATAGAATTTGAAATTG
Organism: Rutidosis leptorrhynchoides; assembly: GCF_046630445.1. Lineage (NCBI taxonomy): Eukaryota > Viridiplantae > Streptophyta > Magnoliopsida > Asterales > Asteraceae > Rutidosis > Rutidosis leptorrhynchoides. Next base: position 204,382,646 of record NC_092336.1, on the reverse strand, counting down.
GAGATATGGTCATGCTTAAAGTTGCACCTTGGAAAGGCGTTTTTCGATTTGGTAAACGAGGGAAATTAAATCCAAGGTATATTGGACCATTCAAGATTATTGATCGTGTCGGACCAGTAGCTTACCGACTTGAGTTACCTCAACAACTCGCGGCTGTACATAACACTTTCCACATCTCGAATTTGAAGAAATGTTTTGCTAAAGAAGATCTCACTATTCCATTGGACGAAATCTAAATCAACGAAAAACTTCAATTCATCGAAGAACCCGTCAAAATAATGGATCGTGAGGTTAAAAGACTTAAGCAAAACAAAATACCAATTGTTAAGGTTTGATGGAATGCTCGTAGAGGACCTGAGTTCACTTGGGAATGAGAAGATTAGATGAATAAGAAATACCCGCACTTATTTCCAGAAGATACGTCAACACCTCCAACTGCTTAAAATTTCGGGATGAAATTTATTTAACGGGTAGGTACTATAGTGACCCAAACTTTTCCATGTTTATATATATATTAAATGAAATTGATATTTACATGATTAAGTGTTTCTAACATGTTAAGCAATCAAACTTGTTAAGACTTGATTAATTGAAATAGGTTTCATATAGACAATTGACCAACCAAGTTGACCGGTGATTCATAAACGTTACAACTTGTAAAAACTATATGATGACATATATATATATATATATATATATATATATATATAGTTAACATTATATTATGATAAGTAAACATATCATTAAGTATATTAACAATGAACTACATATGTAAAAACAAGACTACTAACTTAAGGATTTCGAAACGAGACATATATGTAACGATTATCGTTGTAACGAAATTTAATTGTATATATATCATATTAAGATATATTAATACATCATAATATCATGATAATGTAATAATTTAACATCTCATTAGATATAATAAACAATGGGTTAACAACATTTAACAAGATCGTTAACTTAAAGGTTTCAAAACAACACTTACATGTAACGACTAACGATGACTTAACGACTCAGTTAAAATGTATACACATGTAGTGTTTTAATATGTATTCATACACTTTTTAAAGACTTCAAGACACTTATCAAAGTACTTCTACTTAACAAAGATGCTTACAATTACATCCTCGTTCATTTTCATCAACAATTCTACTCGTATGCACCCGTATTCATACTCGTACAATACCCAGCTTCTAAATGTATTTACTATTGGTATATACACTCTAATGATCAGCTCTTAGAGCCCTTTTGAGTCACCTAACACATGTGGGAACCATTATTTGGAAACTAGCATGAAATATCTAACAAAACAACAAAGTAATGGAGCCTATATTTGACTCCATATTCACGCCACCTTACACCTACCACAAACATAATTTGATTTCCATTTTTATGCATCAAATTACTCTCTCTCAATTACTTTATTAGTGTTATAAGTGTTCTTCATCATTTTCTTTATAATCTAGCTCAATCTTGGTAACCTAGATCAACATACAAGACAATTACTCAAGAACACACCAACAACACTTCCAAGTTTGCTAACTTACTTTCAATCTTGCAAATCCATTTCAAGTGATCATCCAATCTCAAGAAATCTTTCTTATTTATAGTAAGATATCTTTCTAATTCAAAGTAATACTCGTACTCAAACTTTGATTCAATTTCTATAACTTTAACAATCTTATTTCGAGTGGAAATCTTACTTGAACTTGTTTTCGTGTCATTATTTTGCTTCAAGAACTTTCAAGCCATCTAAGGATCCTTTGAAGCTAGATCTATTTTTCTCATTTCCAGTAGGTTTATTCACAAAACCTGAGGTATTAATGATGTTCATAACATCATTCGATTCATATATATAAAACTACCTTATTCGAAGGTTTAAACTTGTAATCACTAGAACATAGTTTAGTTAATTTTAAACGTGTTCGCAAACAAAAGTTAATCCTTCTAATTTGATTTTTAAAATCAACTATACACATGTTCTATATATATATATATTATATGCTAACTTAATGATTTAAAACCTAAAAACACGAAAAACACCGTAAAATCGGATATACGCCGTCGTAGTAACACAGCGGGCTGTTTTGGGTTAATTAATTAAAAACTATGATAAACTTTGATTTAAAAGTTGTTCTTCTGGAAAAAATATTTTTCTTATGAACATGAAAGTATATCTAAAAATCATGGTTAAAGTCAGAGTGGAAGTATGTTTTCCAAAATGGTCATCTAGACGTCGTTCTTTCGACTGAAATGACTACCTTTACAAAAACGACTTGTAACCTATTTTTCCGACTATAAACTTATACTTTTTCTGTTTAGATTCATAAACTTAAGTTCAATATGAAACCATAGCAACTTGAATCACTCAAAACGGATTTAAAACGAATAAGTTATGGGTAAAACAAGATTGGATAATTTTTCTTATTGTAGCTACGTGAAAATTGGTAACAAATCTATATTAATCATATCCTAGCTAACTCATATTATATTATACATGTATTCTAATATATTATGTAATCTTAGGATACCATAGACACGTATGCAAATATTTTGACATATCATATCGACCCATGTATATATATTATTTGGAACAACCATAGACACTCTATATGCAGTAATGTTTGAGTTAGCTATACAGGGTTGAGGTTGATTCCAAAAATATATCTACTTTAAGTTGTGATCTAGCATGAGACGTGTATACATTGGGTCATGGATTGATTCAAGATAATATATATATATATCGATTTATTTCTGTACATCTAACTGTGGACAACTAGTTGTAGGTTACTAACGAGGACAACTGACTTAATAAATTTGAAACATTAAAACGTATTATAAATGTTGTAAATATATTTTGAACATACTTTGGTATATATGTACATATTTGTTATAGGTTCGTGAATCGACCAGTGGCCAAGTTTTACTTCCCGACGAAGTAAAAATCTGTGAAAGTGAGTTATAGTCCCACTTTTAAAATCTAATATTTTGGGATGAGAATACATGCAATTTTATAAATGTTTTACGAAATAGACACAAGTAAATGAAACTACATTATATGGGTGAATGATCGAAGCCGAATATGCCCTTTTAGCTTGGTAGCCTAAGAATTAGGGAACAGACCCCCTAATTGATGTGAATCCTAAAGATAGATCTATCGAGCCCAACAACCCCCATTCTGGAATTTGGAATGCTTTAGTACTTCGAAATTATCATGTCTGATGGGTGTCCCGGAATGATGGGGATATTCTATATGCATCTTGTTAATGTCGGTTACCAGGTGTTTACCATATGAATGATTTTTATCTCTATGTATGGGATGTATATTGAAATATGAAATCTTGTGGTCTATTATTACGATTTGATAAATATATAGGTTAAACCTATAACTCACCAAAATTTTTGTTGACGTTTAAAGCATGTTTATTCTCAGGTGATTATTAAGAGCTTCCGCTGTTGCATGCTAAAATATGGACAAGATTTGGTGTCAGCATGTTTGTATAATATTGTTTAAAACAGCATTCGAGATTTACTTTGTTATAACATATTAATATTGTAAACCAATATGTATTGGTAGTGTGTAAGTGTGATATTTTTAGATTATCATTTCTGGATAATCTAGGTGGTGTCCTTTTAACCTTATTGATAAAATAAAGGTTATGATTTGTTTTTAAAAACGAATGCAGTCTTTGAAAAACGTCTCATATAGAGGTCAAAACCTCGTAACGAAATCAATTAATATGGAACATTTATAATCAATATAAACGGGACATTTCATTAATTGGTAGAGGAGGAATAGTTTTTTCGTGGTTGATGGTGGTTGATATGGGTTATGGTTTCACGAAGATGGTGGGTTTTGAAGTTAAATGAAAGTGGTGGCGGGTTTAGGTGTTAGACGATGGTTCTTAGTGGAAGTGGGTTTGAAACCGTAGTATTACAATCAATATGGGTTCATTGTTTTTGGGTTCGAATAGTAACAAAAATATGCAGTAGTAGATTCTGGTGATCATGGGGTTTTGTTTGAAGTTTTAAGAATGATGATGGTTTCGGTTTTGGATCGATCAGAAGTACGAAACTAGTGACAGGAACAAGTAAGTGTGTTTGTTTCATGAGAGTGATGATGGTGTTTGGTTTCGATTGACGATGGTGTGGAAGGTGACGTTTGATGGAAAGTGAAAATGGTGTTGCTTCGGTTGCAGAACAAGAAGGAGAAAAGGGGTATGAGATCAACTTGCATATGCATAGGTATATATTAATTAGATGGTGGAACAAACAAACACAGTAAATCATATTAAATATATAATATATATTAAATAAATCATAAGTTAAATAAACGTGTATGAAGGAAAATATCAGCCATCCTCTTTTGTCAAATTCTACCGACAGTTTTCACAGACTGGATTTCGTACTCCGTCGTTAATTAGGGGCGGATAAAAGTCTTCGAAAAAATTCCAAATTTTTATATTAAACATCTTTATTTATTTTAGTCATTATGATACAAAAACCGGTCATTAATTGTTAAAAATTATTAAATAAAAATTAAATCATCTGTCCGCACTCGATCCTAGGTAAAATATAAAAAATGTTTAAATTTAATAAATAGCTCCTAAATACATTTCTAATAAACCTATAGTTTATTTCACTCATTTTCGGATCACCATTTATTTTTAAAATCACATAAGTTCGTATTTAACTTGTTTAATATCCATCGAATGGCAATTGAGTGTTACCGTCGTTTACTAAATAGATTCGAAATCACAAAATATATATTTAATATACTATATGTTTTAAATAATAATTATCATAATATCATATTTTATTTTATTTTACATAATTTATTTTAATAACAACGACATATAATATCTAAAGTTATATTTCTATATTATTATATTTATATATACATATATATTTAAATACACACAAATCTATTTACAATTATCTGTTCGTGAATCTTCGGAAATGGTCGAAGTCAAATGAATGTACGAAAATAGTTCCAAAATTTTGAGACATAACATAACGGACTTTACTTATCATGTCAGAATTATGAAATCGTATCGTGAGTTTGGTTCAAAATTAGTCGAAATTTTTCGGGTCGTGACACCAGTATCCGTGCATAGAAGTTATCCAACACTTCTTCGCCTTTATCTAGAAATGCGAATGCCTGCGCATATTTATCTGGCGCAGCTTGGGCCAGTATGGCAAGTAAATCTTCCTGAATCTTCTTCTTGCTTTCCCCCTCAGAATCGGTAGTGCGCCCTGAAGGCGTACCTGGTGAAAGCAAAGATGACAACCTGGGAATAGGTGAAGGCATGCGCTTCCTTCGTATATTGTCCATGGGAGTGCGATTGTTAGTTGGACAACCAACATCGATGTTCTGCCCTGCTAAATACTCGCATGCTCGCAGGTGTCATTATTCACCTGGTATGAACCGTTAACTTTGGCGTAGAATATATGGGAAAGGACCCCACTGTAGTAATGGGGGTTTCTTCCTCAAAATCATTGTCCTCATCATCTTCGTCACCCAGTGCCCAATATTCGCCAGCTTTTTGCGACGTTAACGGCTGAGATACCGGAGGAACCACATCTGATGATGTTGTTGATTTTTTGGGAGCTTTACTGCTCCGGTGTTTGGAGTTTTGCTTGTGACAGGAGTTTTGTCTTGGTTTGCTTGTTTCGACCCCGTAACATCAGAACCCTGAGCTCGAGACGATTGATTGTTAACAGACTTTCCCATTGCAACCTGTTACACAAGAACAACCACAAAAAGATTATAAGTTTTATAGTTAATCGTTCGTAACGTATAAAACATTTTACGCAATTATAGTTATGGTCCCACAGATGGCGCCATTTGATCGAACATAAATCTGCTCCAAGAGCAAAGTTGATGTTGAGTGCATGATGAAGTGTTTAAGAACGTTTATAGCTTTGATCTCCGGTCCGGTTTAGCATGAATAACCCTTATAGAGATGATGATTTGAAAAAGGGTGATCAAAACTACGTCCACCATTGATGGTAACTGCCGCAACAATGGCCACTAAGGGTGGTTGCATAGGGTTTATGTTCGAAGAACATACCTGTTACCGTAAGAGCGTTTTCTGGATGCAATCGTATATTTGAGTAATACAGAAAATGTTGTATTAAGTGAAGGAGGTTAGGGTTGTATTTATAATGAAACCCTAACCCTAGATTACCTTTTAATTCGCTTCTAGATCCTTCCGAATAACAACCATAAATAACGGGTTTATAGTTGGACAAGGATCATGCTTAATTATGGATAAGATTACATCAGATAGCTTTCGTTCGGGCTAAGCAATACTCGTATGCGAGCCTCCTAATCAGATGGTTTGGTAATATTCAAGACGTGCGCGCTGCACGTAATACGCACGAGCACCATGCGCGTAGGTATCATTAGTGTTCATCTAACTAACTGGATGTGCACTACTACAAATAAGGGGAAAGAAATGCCTAAAAAGAACCTCTTTTTAAAGGAGCAAGAAAAAAGAGGTTTCTAATGTGAATAGGAACCGATTTTGGAAGCGGGTGAAGAAACCGGTCTCTTTACTTGACAATAGGAACCTCTTTTTTCAGAAAAACCACTCTCAATGTTTAAAAACCTCCTTTTTCAAAAAAAAAACCCCTCCCAATCAGTTTTTTAAAGAACCTCTTTTTATGAAAAAACCTCTTTCAATTCTTTTTCTTTTTAAGCGGGAGTTGAAAATTTCAAATTTTTAAGATAGTATAGTACTAAAATATTTGAACCAATAGCTTAAACCCTCATTTTTCCTATATGTGATAAATTCTTCAAAATACTCCCAAGTCTTCTTCACAATTCATTAATATAATGAAAGCGTGCTTTCTTTATTTCATCAAAATACAACTACAATATTTAATTACTTATTTTGTTTTCATTTGTTCTAACCTTATCATGTTGTTTGTGCAGGTGATGTTGCACCAGAAGAGAGACTCAAAGAATATTATCCTCTAAACAGTAGCTTGTTATAACAACCCTCACTTTTTGACTTCTAAATTTACTAATTTGACCCTAAGGTTTACTACCTGATTGTACGTTCTTATTGTTTAAGGGTTGATATATATACAATTTAATTAACATAGACCGAATAATTACACACTTAAATAAATAATATGATTATAGTAAATATAAGTATATTATATTAACTTATATATTGTAACATAATTTTATAAAGTATATAAAATGTAATACTTTTACTACATAGTAAATGTAATATATAATTAATTATATAATAAATGGAACTATATAAAAGTGTAATAATATTTATAAAACAAATAAAATAATAAAGTAATATTATAATTAAATTAAAAATCATATTTATTAATAATATATATAAATAACGAATATATTAATATTTTTATATTAAATTCGTATTTAATAATTAACTAAAAAAATAGTTGATAAAAGTTTTTAGAAAAACATAAATCAAGTACTTGTAAAATAAATAAATAAAAAAATAAATAAAAAATATTAAAACTAGATTTAGATCTACTTTTAATAAATAAGTAAAAAGAGACAAACTACCTTTTCTTATTTAATAGATACATGAGTAGGCTAGAATTCTTTTTATTTATTTTTTCTACCATTTGATTTATTTTACATTTCTTTTATTTATTTTTTTGTATTTTTATTTATTTCTTTTATATTATTTTATTCAAAAATTCAAGTATAAATACCCATCAATTTTCTCATTTGAACTTGCACCTCAAAAACTTCATTCTCTCTTAAAAGTACTTGTAAGTATTCTTTTCTTTATATTTATTTTTTTATTTACTTATATATTATTTTTAGTCAATATATATATATATATATATATATATATATATATATATATATATATATATATATATATATATATATATATATAATGTTAAATTTAGTATAATTGAAACAAATATAAGTAATATATTATAATTAGTGATAAATGTTACTGGAAATTTTATAAATATTTTTATGAATTTACATATTGAATTTATATTTATTTTGTAATTATTTTTGTTTTTTTTTTTTGCCGAGACATATACAAGATACATATATATATATTTTTTAATTAATCTATAACATAATTAAATACAAAACTTTGCATGATAATTATCAACATAAAGTTTATGATCTATAAAAATTAGTTTTCCAGATTAATAAGTCAATTTTGTATTTTTAAAAATTAATTTTGTTTTTATTATTCCAGCCACTATTTTTTTAATTATTTTAATAAATATATAACGAATTTAATAAATTGTAATTTGTACATGATAATTATTAAAAAGTATTATGAGATTTGAGAAAAATACTTTTTTTTCGAATGTATATCATGTTTTTATATTTTAAACAATTAAAAATAGTTTATTAAATATATATATACATAATTGGCATATATATAAAAAATTAAAATAAATTAGGAAAATGGTTAAATAAATTATGAAACTATTTTTCTAGTAAAGTAGAATATTAAACTTAATTTATTGGAGCAATACATATTATATAAAAATTAATTTCGAATTATGTATTATTTATATATAAAAATAAGGTAAAAATTGAAGTAAATAGTTTAAACGACAATAAAAATATATATATAATTTTTCTGAGATTATAAAACTTATATAAACAAGTGGAAATTATAAAAACAAATTTTTTTAGTCAAATTATATTTTTTCTTATTTAAGCTTGTTTACAATTTAAAAATAAAAATAAATACAAATTAAATACAAAACGTAATGGGAATAATTTTATAAAATTTTCATATATTTATTGCGATATTTAGGTACTGATAAAAATATAAAATATAAATTTCTATTCGTTTATCTATTTTTTTGTATTTTAGATACTAATCGATTAAGTAAAATAATAATTAAAGCATAAAGATTAGTTTCAATGTATAAAACATTTTTTTTAGTTTACCTACTGTTGTGAAATCAATAAAATATTAATTAGAATTATTAGATGATTTATTGATATATAAATTTGAATTTAGATAGTTTATATATATAAATTTCGATATATATAATAAATATAAGATTTATATTAATTAAATAATATTATATAAATTTAAGATCTGTATATATATATATATATATATATATATATATATATATATATATATATATATATATATATATATATATATATATATATATATATATATATATATATATGTAAGACATAATTATTACATATTTAACCTATCTACATAATTAAACTTATAATACTTTGTTATAAGATTAATTTTAAAATAAATTAATAATGATAATACATTAATAATATTAAATATATTCAAACTTAACATAATATATATTTAATATATAAGTAAATTATATCAATGTGTCGTAATTCTATATGCACATAACGTGAAGGTTATACACTAAAGATAACGTGCACTATATACAAACTTCATCGCTACTTACAGTCGTAAGTGAATGATGTCAAGGTTGCCATTTATGGGTAAGCTTATGGATCTCGAATGCCATGACTTAGATTCTGGTCAAGAGTCCTGGGCCCCCGGTTACATCTGGTTAATAATGATAGCAACGAAGTTTGAGTAAAGTTGTACAACGTCTTACTAATGAATATAACATGAACTTATAAACTTTCCCTAAGTTGAAACCTTCCTATTTTTGGACTGTCACTATTAATATAATTCATTATATTAATAAACATACACTTAGACTATTAGACATTTACTGATCGAACGTTATACCTTTAGGTTGATATCCCGGTCACTTACTTGCTTTACTTTCCTTTCTTGCATGGAATACTTCAATTGCTATTTAAGGTGATTTTCATAGCCCCACTTTTATTGTTTATTGAACTGTTTATAACTTTTGGGGTGAGACACATGCTTGCTTTATAACTGTTTACGTTTAGACACAAGTACTCAAATGTTATTATGCTGTCATGCTTTGATTCATGCAAATCCTCACCGTAATATCGTCAATTGCTGCGTATAAAAGGCAAACTTAATTATTGTGAATAGGCCTATTGAGAGTAACGTCTCTAACCATTTGACCGTTGGTCTTTGGTTACATAATAATAATTCAACGACACTTAATAACAAAGTGTCACGAGGTAATTTTTGTTTAGTCGTGATATTACAAACTTCAGCAACACTTTTAGATTGATATGTTTGGTATCAATCAACTTTAAACTAAATCTTGTGGTCTAATGCATATTATATAAACCTATGAATTTCACTCAACCTTTTTGGTTGACACTTTAAGCATGTTTTGTCTCAGGTGACGAATAAGATGATTGTCATGATTGCTACTTGATGAATTGAATGCTGCTACATGGAGTCTTCATTTCATTACATTTAGTTTGCATTAAGACTATTATTATTTCAGTTTAAATTTGATGTAAAACTTTTAATTTCTTCCGCTATTTTATTAATAAATGTTTTATTCAAAATGTCTCATATAGAGTCGTTCTCGTTTATACAACTGTGTTATGATATTAATGGTCACAAATACCCCTGGCCCTATTTGGGGGTGTGACAGATTGGTATCAGAGCAGTTTTGCTATAGAGAACCAGGATTGCATTTTTATGTGTGCCTTATGTGTTAGCTAGGGTGCTTTAGCAATCTTTAGGACTATAGCCTTTCCTGCCTTAGTTTTAATTGCCTATCTCTTATTATCTTACTATCCGTTACCTATACTTTTACCTCTTGCCTTACGTCTTCCTTAGAATGCTTCTAACCTTCTTTTTTCATTTTTTTAGAATGACTAGCATGAACCCTATCATCATTACCGACACCGAAGAATCTGATTTCGAGAGATCTGTCCATACGCCTAGTTACCCTCCTATTTCACCACCGACATCACCTACCTACACCCCTGCTACACCACCTGTTTCTCCAACTTTTACTCCAGCTACCCCACCTTTCTAACCTAAGGACGAGTCTTCTCCGGAAAATGAAGCTTATGATTGTGACACCGAGAATGACGTTTCGGACTCAGAATATGAGGGAGAGGTAGAAGAGATTCTCGAGGAGGAGGAAGAGGAACACTCTGAAGATGAACCCGAATCTCCCATTATTACCAAAACTCCTTCACCAAAAAGGAAGGAACCTGAGACACCTGCTGCGAATATTGCTAGTTCTTCCAAACAGCCTAAAACGTCTGAGTTCACTAACACCGAATACGACAACACTACTATCCAGTGTGATATTATGAACCTACAAATGCATGTCGACAACATGAAGAAGTCATCTCATGAACAATGGGTAAAGATGGAAAAACGTCAAGACTATCTTAACAGTGATGTAAAGAGAGTCTATGATATGTTCTCCCAAATGGTTACTAAGCAAGACAAGAGGATTGCGGAGGATGAGAAATCTATAATGTATCTTGTGAGCTACTTCAAGGATCAACACAAAACCTCCACTTCAAAGAAAGACTGATAATTCTTATGATTTTCATTTCGTCCGTTATTTCTATATCATTTATGTAAAGGCATTGCCTACTGTACTTCTCATCCCCTTTGTATAATAAGGATGATTTATCCATTCATTATTAATAACAAGTTAAGTGGTTGTTTTTATATTTTGACTTATCCTGGCTTAGCCACATGTGTGTGATTATGTGATGATTATTGATTATAATTACAAATTATATTGCACCATAACTCTTCAACTAATACTGTAATTATGTATTGAAGAACAATGGTTGGGGAACAACAACCAAGTAACGACACCAACTCTCCTAACGTTACTCTCACAAATGAACAATTTCGACAACTCCTTGCTGCCACTCAAGGACACAGCAATAATCAAAACAACAACAATGAAAACTGAAACCCTTCGAACTCAAGCTCACATAAAGAATTTATGAATTGTAAACCACCAAGCTATAAAGGGACCGAAGGACCAATTGAACTAAACCGTTGGTTCGAAAAGATGGAATCTGTGTTTCATCTGAGTAATTGCGGTGAAGCTGACAAGGTCAAGTATGTTACTGGAAATCTATCTGGTGGAGCTCTAACTTGGTGGACTGCTTATGCTGGTACAGTTGGATGGACTCCTGCCCTAGCCATACCCTGGGAAACATTAAAAACTATGCTGGCTGGCAAGTATTTTCCCAGGAATCAAGTTCAGAAATTTGAAGTCGAATTTTGGGTGTTGAGAATGAAAAATCTTGAAGTTGAGGAATACAACAACCGATTTCTGGAGCTAGCTGCTCTATGCCCTAGTATGGTTACTCCTGAGAGCAAGAAGATTGAAAAGTATATCATCGGTCTTCCTCCTCAAATCTAGGGGAATGTTATAGCTGCTGGTAAAAAATCTATTGAGGCTACAATGTTAATGACCCAAAATCTGGTTATGGCTGCAAGGAGAAATGCCAAGGAAAAATAAACCGAAGTGAAGACTACTGATAACAAAAGAAAGTTTGAACCTACTCAAGGTGCAAGCCAGAATTCAAACAAGAAGATTGGTGATATTACAAAAAATGGTTATGTTGGAACAAAGCCGCAATGTAAACGCTGTAATAAACATCATCATGGGTTGTGCACTGCTAAGTGCGGAAGGTGTAAGAGGATTGGTCACTCGACCGAGAATTGTAGAGTTACTCTGCCTGCTACAAATACAACTCCAACCGTTCCTACTTGTTTCGGTTGTGGGGAAAAGGGGCATTACAGGAACAACTGCCCTAAGAATAAGACTGCAACAACTGATACTGCTAAGGGAAGAGCTTTCGTCATGACCGTTGAAGAAGCTTGGAACGATGATGACGTCATCACTGGTACGTTTCTTGTCAACAACTACTATGCTTCTGTTTTATTCGATACTGGTGCTAATAGAAGCTATGTGTCTATTGAATTCTGTACCTTATTTGACGAGAAACCTCAAACCTTAGACACTAAGTGTCTTGTAGAAATGGCCAACGGGAAATTTGTAAAAGTTGACCGAATCTACAAGGAATGTAATCTGACTCTAGCCAATAAAACCTTCAAGGTTGACTTAATGCCTGTTGAACTAGGAAGCTTTGATGTAGTCTTAGGGATGGATTGGTTATCCCCAATGAAAGTGGGTATCCAATGTTTTGATACGACAATTAATATTCCTCTCGAAACTGGTGAAATTCTTGTCATCCAAGGAGACAAGGGTGGTTCCAAACTTAATCTTATCTCATGCATCAAAACCCGAAAGTACCTTATGAAAGGATGTCAAGCCATTTTGGCTCACATAAAAGAAGTCAAGCCAGATGAACGGCGTATTGAAGACGTTCCCGTTGTTAAAGACTTTCCTGAAGTTTTTCCTGATGAACTCCTTGGTCTTCCACCACAAAGACAAGTTGAGTTTCAAATTGATTTGATCCCCGGTGCTGCACCTATTGCAAAGGCTACATACCGACTAGCTCCATCTGAAATGAAGGAATTATCCATTCAGCTACAAGAACTCTTAGAGAAAGGATTCATTCGTCCTAGCTCATCTCCATGGGTAGCACCCATTCTTTTTTTCAAGAAGAAAGATGGCACAATGAGAATGTGTATTGATTACCGAGAACTCAACAAGTTAACCATCAAGAACCGTTATCCACTTCCACGTATTGATGACTTATTTGACCAATTACAAGGGTCAAGTATTTATTCAAAAATTGATCTTAGGTCGGGTTATCATCAGTTGAAGGTTAAGGAATCTGATATTTCCAAGACTGCCTTCCGGAATCGTTACAGACATTACGAATTTTTGGTAATGCCCTTTGGATTAACTAACGCTCCTGCTGTATTCATGGATCTCATGAACCGAGTATGCAAGCCTTATCTCGATAAGTTTGTGATTGTTTTCATCGACGATATTCTCATCTACTCTAAGAGTGAGAAAGAACACGACAACACCTTCGACAAATTCTGGAGTTATTAAAAAAGGAACAGTTGTATGCTAAGTTCTCCAAGTGTGATTTTTGGTTGAAGACTGTTCAGTTTTTGGGACATGTAGTTGACAGCAATGGGATACATGTTGACCCTGCAAAGATCACGGCTATTCAGAACTGGGAAACACCTAAGAACGCGAAACACATTCGTCAGTTCTTAGGACTTGCCGGTTATTATCGAAGATTTATCAAAGATTTCTCCGTTCTTGCCAAACCACTCACCAAGTTGACTCATAAGGATAAGAAGTTTGAGTGGATTAATGAACAGGAATCTGCGTTTTAGACCCTGAAAGAAAAGTTGACTACCGCACCAATCTTATCACTACCTGACGGAGTGAAGACTTTGTAGTCTATTGTGATGCTTCAAACCAACATTTTGGGTGTGTGTTAATGCAACACCAGAAAGTCATTGCATATGCATCCCGACAATTAAAGAAGCATGAGAAGAACTATACTACCCACGACTTGGAACTAAGAGCTGTAGTATTCGCATTAAAGATGTGGCGACACTATCTTTATGGAATCAAATTCACCATATTCACCGATCATAAGAGTCTTCAGCACATCTTTGACCAAAAGCAATTGAACATGAGGCAAAGACGTTGGGTCGAATTACTAAATGACTACAACTATGAACTCAAGTACCATCCTGGTAAGGCAAATATTGTTGCTGATGCACTCAGTCGAAAGGATCGAGTCAAGCCTATCCGAGTGCGAGCTTTAAATATGATCATTCAAACAAATCTGACAGCTAAAATTCGGGAGGCACAACTAGAAGCTATAAAGCAAGAAAATATCAAACATGAAGGACCTTCAGGTTTTGAAAGCCAACTACAAATCAAGGAAAACGGAACACGGTATTACAATAACCGTATCTGGGTTCCCTAATTCGGAAGTCTACGAAAGCTAGTCTTGGATGAAGCACATAAGACTAGATATTCTATTCACCCAGGCTCCAGTAAGATGTATCACGATGTGAAAGAATTCTATTGGTGGCCTAATTTGAAGTCTGATATTGCTGAATATGTGAGCAAGTGTCTTACTTGTTTGAAAGTTAAGGCCGAACATCAAAAGCCATCAGGTTTACTGCAACAACCGGAAATTCCACAATGGAAGTGGGAATGTATCGCTATGGACTTTATTACTAAATTGCCTATGACTTCTAGTGGCAATGATACTATATGGGTCATAGTAGATCGTCTTACTAAATCTGCTCATTTCTTACCGATCAAAGAAACCGACAAAATGGAGAAATTGTCGCAACATTATATTAAGGAGATTGTCTCACGTCATGGAGTTCCCATTTCTATCATTTCTGATCGTGATAGCCGATTCACTTCCAGATTCTGAAAATCCTTACAAACTGCTCTTGGAACTCAACTTGACATGAGTACTGCTTATCATCCGCAAACCGATGGTCAAAGTGAACGAACCATTCAAACGTTGGAAGATATGCTTCGAGCTTGTGTTATCGACTTCGGCAAAGGTTGGGATAGACATTTGCCTTTGGTCGAATTCTCTTACAATAATAGTTACCACTCAAGTATTAAGGCTGCACCTTTTGAGGCCTTATACGGACGAAAATGTAGATCCTCACTGTGCTGGGATGAATTAGAGGACAGACAGTTAACCGGTTCTGAAATCATACATGAGACAACCGAAAAGATAGTTCAGATTAAGAAACAAATAGAAACTGCCCACAGCGGACAGAAGAGCTATGCAAATAAAGGTTGAAAAGATTTGAAATTCCAAGTTGGTGACAAAGTCATGTTGAAAGTATCCCCTTGGAAAGGCGTCGTTCGTTTTGGTAAACGAAGTAAACTAAGTCCGCGTTTTGTTGGACCCTTCAAGATTACTGAAAGAATCGGACCTGTGGCTTATCGATTAGAACTACCTACTGAACTTAGCAGCATACACGACGTATTTCATGTCTCGAATCTTAAAAAGTGCCTCGCTGATGACACTCTCATTATTCCTTTGGATGACATTCGCATTGATGATAAAATGCACTTCATAGAAGAACCCGTAAAGGTCATGGACCGATCTGCTAAACGCTTGAAACAAAGCACCATACCTATTGTTAAGATCCATTGGAATTCACGACGTGGCCCCGAGTATACCTGGGAACGTGAAGACCAGATGAAATTAAAATATCCCCATCTCTTCTCAACCGCTGATGCATCCGAGAAGTCTACCTAAAACTTTGGGATGACGTTTTTATTAACGAGGAGGTACTATAACAACCCTCACTTTTCGACTTCTAAATTTACTAATTTGACCCTAAGGTTTACTACCTGATTGTACGTTCTTATTGTTTAACGGTTGATATATATACAATTTAATTAACATAGACCGAATAATTACACACTCAAATAAATAATATGATTATAGTAAATATACGTATATTATATTAACTTATATATTGTAACATAATTTTATAAAGTATATAAAATGTAATACTTTTACTACATAGTAAATGTAATATATAATTAATTATATAATAAATGCAACTATATAAAAGTGTAATAATATTTATAAAACAAATAAAACAATAAAGTAATATTATAATTAAATTAAAAATAATATTTATTAATAATATATATAAATAATGAATATATTAATATTTTTATATTAAATTCGTATTTAATAATTAACTAAAAAAAATAGTTGATAAAAGTTTTTAGAAAAACATAAATCAAGTACTTGAAAAATAAATAAATAAATAAATAAATAAATAATATTAAAACTAGATCTAGATCTACTTTTAATTAATAAATAAAAAGAGACAAACTACCTTTTCTTATTTAATAGATACATGAGTAGGCTAGAATTCTTTTTATTTTTTTTCTACCATTTGCTTTATTTTACATTTCTTTTATTTTTTTTTTGTATTTTTATTTATTTCTTTTATATTATTTTATTCAAAAATTCAAGTATAAATACCCATCAATTTTCTCATTTGAACTTGCACCTCAAAAACTTCATTTTCTCTTAAAAGTACTTGTAAGTATTCTTTCCTTTATATTTATTTTTTTATTTACTTATATATTATTTTTAGTCAAAATATATATATATATATTTATATATATATATATATATATATATATATATATATATATATATATATATATATGTGTGTATAATGTTAAATTTAGTATAATTGAAACAAATATAAGTAATATATTATAATTAGTGATAAATGTTACTGGAAATTTTATAAATATTTTTATGAATTTACATATTGAATTTATATTTATTTTCTAATTTATTTTGTATTTTTTTTTTGCCGAGACATATACAAGATACATATATATATATATATTTTTTAATAAATCTATAACATAATTAAATACAAAACTTTGCATGATAATTATCAACATCAAGTTTATGATCTATAAAAATTAGTTTTCCAGATTAATAAGTCAATTTTGTATTTTTAAAAATTAATTTTGTTTTTATTATTCCAGTCGCTGTTTTTTTAATTATTTTAATAAATATATAACGAATTTAATAAATTGTAATTTGTACATGATAATTATTAAAAAGTATTATGAGATCTGAGAAAAATATTTTTTTTCGAATGTATATCATGTTTTTATATTTTAAATAATTAAAAATAGTTTATTAAATATATATACATAATCGGCATATATATAAAAAATTAAAATAAATTAGGAAAAGGGTTAAATAAATTATGAAACTATTTTTATAGTAAATTATAATATTAAAATTAATTTATTGGAGCAATACATATTATATAAAAATTAATTTCGAATTATGTATTATTTATATCTAAAAATAAGGTAAAAATTGAAATAAATAGTTTAAACGACAATAAAAATATATATATAATTTTTCTGAGTTTATAAAACTTATATAAACAAGTGAAAATTATAAAAACAAATTTTTTTAGTCAAATTATATTTTTTCTTATTTAAGCTTGTATACAATTTAAAAATAAAAATAAATACAAATTAAATACAAAACGTAATGGGAATAATTTTATAAAAATTTTATATGTTTATTGTGATATTTAGGTACTGATAAAAATATAAAATATAAATTTCTATTCATTTATCTATTTTTTTGTATTTTAGATACTAATCGATTAAGTAAAATAATAATTAAAGCATAAAGATTAGTTTCAATGTATAAAACATTTTTTTTTAGTTTACCTACTATTGTGAAATCAATAAAATATTAATTAGAATTATTAGATGATTTATTGATATATAAATTTAAATTTAGATAGTTTATATATATAAATTTCGATATATATATATATATAATAAATATAAGATTTATATTAATCAAATAATATTATATAAATTTAAGATCTGTATATATATATATATGTAAGACATAATTATTATATATTTAACCTATCTACATAATTAAACTTATAATACTTTGTTATAAGATTAATTTTAAAATAAATTAATAATGATAATATATTAATAATATTAAATATATTCAAACTTAACATAATATATATTTAATGTATAAGTAAATTATATCAATGTGTCGTAATTCTATATGCACATAACGTGAAGGTTATACTCTAAAGATAACGTGCACTATATACAAACTTCATCGCTACTTACAGTCGTAAGTGAATGATGTCTAGGTTGCCATTTATGGGTAAGCTTGTGGATCTCGAATGCCATGACTTAGATTCTGGTCAAGAGTCCTGGGCCCCCGGTTACATCTGGTCATTCCTGACTTATTTGATAGCAACGAAGTTTGAGTAAAGTTGTACAACGTCTTACTAATGAATATAACATGAACTTATAAACTTTCCATAAGTTGAAACCTTCCTATTTTTGGACTGTCACTATTAATATAATTCATTATATTAATAAACATACACTTGGTCTATTAGACATTTACTGATCGAACGTTATACCTTTAGGTTTATATCCCGGTCACTTACTTGCTTTGCTTTACTTTCCTTTCTTGCGTGGAATACTTCAATTGCTATTTAAGGTGATTTTCATAGCCACACTTTTATTGTTTATTGAACTGTTTATAACTTTTGGGGTGAGACACATGCTTGCTTTATAACTGTTTACGTTTAGACACAAGTACACAAATGTTATTATGCTGTCATGCTTTGATTCATGCAAATCCTCACCGTAATATCGTCAATTGCTGCGTATAAAAGGCAAACTTAATTATTATGAATAGGCCTATTGAGAGTAACGTCTCTAACCATTTGACCGTTGGTCTTTGGTTACATAATAATGATTCAACGACACTGAATAACAAAGTGTCATGAGGTAATTTTTATTTAGTCGCGATATTACAAACTTCAGCAACACTTTTAGATTGATATGTTTGGTATCAATCAACTTTAAACTAAATCTTGTGGTCTAATGCATATTATATAAACCTATGAATTTCACTCAACCTTTTGGTTGACACTTTAAGCATGTTTTGTCTCAGGTGACGAATAAGAAAATTGCCATGATTTCTACTTGATGAATTGAATGCTGCTACATGGAGTCTTCATTTCATTACATTTACTTTGCATTAAGACTATTATTATTTCAGTTTAAATTTGATGTAAAACTTTTAATTGCTTCTGCTGTTTTATTAATAAATGTTTTATTCAAAACGTCTCATATAGAGTCGTTCTCGTTTATACAACTGTGTTATGATATTAATATTCACAAATACCCCTGGCCCTATTTGGGTGTGTGACACTTGTTGATTTTAAAGAAATAGCTAGAAAGACGAAAAACGAGTTTGTTCAAGTGAATGGCTTAGAATCTAGTGTGATTGATTTTCATAAAATATTAGATAGTTACAAAAAAAATTAGCACTAGCTTTTTGAATACGGAGTAGTAAGATATGGCTTTGTTAAGATTTATTGAGAGAATGATTATGTAATTTGTACTTCAAGAAATTGTTAGAAATGTAAAAATTTATTGTTCCGTATTAAATTTCACTATGTTTTGATATTGATTCTCAAGGTATGTTTGGTTTTTCTTTAGATGAACCCACTATAGCAACAACAAAAATAACTATATTTTATATCTGCTAAGAAACCGCTTTAAAAAAAAAAGGTCTCTTTAATCAAGAAAAAAATAAAAACCTCTTTTTAGGGAAAAACCGGTTCCAAAGGCGAATCAAAGGAACCGGTTCTAAAACCGGTTCCACACTTTTAAGACCCTCACTGAAAGAAACCCCTTTTAAAACCGGTCTCAAAGGCCCTAAAAACCGGTTTCAAAAGCCATATTTTGTAGTAGTGGTGTCCTATAAATTAACTAGACGTGTTCTAGGTAACTTATTAGATGTGTTCTCAATTAGAGGTGTTCCTATTAGATGTGTTCTCAATTAGACGTGTTCCTAGTAAAACTTATTAGACGTATTGTCAAATAGACGTGTCCCCTTTATTTAATTAGACGTGTTCCTTCTATTTATCTGGACGTGTTTCGTTTTTTTTTTTTTTTTTTGAAGCTAATTAGACGTGTTACTTATGTTTAATTAGACGTGTTATTTGGTGCACACGTCTAGATGAGGGGCACTAAATGAGCTGAAATGTAGTAGTGCCGTGCTGGTTTGTCTTCCGAGCTGGTTAGCCCTCAAAAACTTCAAAACTTTATTCTTGCAAAAAAAAAAACAAAAACAAAAAAAAAACATTCATCCAATCTAAGTAGATTATATTCTAATCAAAAATCAAACTGAAAGAATCCCAAATTATATTTTTCATCATTCTGGTGGACGCCCAAGCTGCGTAGTTGGAATACGAACCCGTTGATGTTGACTTAATTGTTCTAAGTTGAACTTAGGACATTTGTTGAGTAAGGAGCTGACTTTAGAGCTGAATCTTCTACACATCTTCATAGAGAATTTAACAGCTAAGAAAGCCGATGCACAATTGACACATCATCTAATGTAGAAAGATGATTGCTGAATAAACAAGGATTCAATTATATTCCAAATAAATCCGAGTTTATCAATTTGAAATTTGGAGCTCGTGGTCACTGTAACAACCCTCACTTTTCGACTTCTAAATTTCTGAATTAACCCTAGGGTTATATGTCTGACTATATGTATTAAGGGTTGTTATATACAATTAAATATTGACCGAATAGTAATTTTTAGTCAACAATGTACGCTTAAATAAATAATATATTATTAATTTATATAATTTGACATAATTTAACTAAGTATATAAACTTTGTATCACTTTTATTATTTAGTTAATGTATTATATATTTAACTATATAATAAATCCAATTATATATAAATGTAATAATATTTACAATCTTACTAAAGCTATAGTTTAATAATTAAAATCATAATTATTATTAAAAATACAAAATACCGAATTATTTATTATTTTTATGCAAAATTTGTATTTATTAATTAAATAAAAAAATAAAATAAAATATTATTGACAAATATTCTTGGAAAAACATTAAATAAATATGTTTATTTACATAAAAAAATCCTTAAAATAAATAAAAATAAATAAATAAATAAATTACTTTTTAATTAAAAATTGTAATGAAAAAACTACTTTTATTATTTTATTTTGTGCATTATCCCATGACCTAACATTTAATACTTTTTAATTTTAAAATCCCATTAAGAATTAAATATTTCTTTTTCTTTTAATTATTTTATTCTTTTTACCTAATTTTTTCAAGTATAAATACCCCTCATTTCTCATTCAAACTCACACCAAAATTTCTCTCATTCTCTCTTTGAAGAATTACTACTAGTAAGTATTCTTTTCTTACTTTTTATTTTTTTTACTTTTTACTTTTTACTTTTTACTTTTTACTTTTTACTTCGGTTATTATTTTTACCGAAATATGTAAATAATGTTATAAATTATATGCAATTAAAAATAAAATAAATAACATGTATACACTATTACTATTACTAGCACCTATAACCTACTACTTATATTGTAACATAAAAACATTTTGGGATATGTATTAGAGATGTATAGATCTTCGAACTTTCTTGACGAATGGTTTCTATGAGATTCTAGGCAGAGGGTTTGGATTTCCGATTTAAAGGGTCCTATGGCTCAAGCCCCTAGATCTAAATTAGCCATTCGAAGGGAAAGGGGTGATTGGAAGCTTATCTAATACGGCAAGTATCCTAAAATGGAAAACACTGATAAAAGTAGAAACTCTCTAGTCATAGAAACTTAGTAAAATAAGAAACTTTCTAAAAATGGAAACTTTATAAAAATAGTAACTTACTAGGAATAGAAACTTAGTAAAACAAACTATACTTAAACACATACTTAAACTTAAACACGGGCAAAACACTTAACTACTCTTAAATGTCAATAGGTTGACTTTCCTGCTCACTCGTTCAACTCTTTATTTTGAGGAATAACTCTCTCTCTATTTACTAAGGTGAATTCATAGCCCCTCTTTATTGCTAGCAAACTTACTTACTTTACTTGGGGTGAGACACATGCAGTTTTTACTTTTTATACTTTAGACACAAGTACCAAACTGTTAAACTATGCTATACCCGGCTATGTCCGACTAAGACCCTACATTGATATTTTTAATTGCTGCGGCATTCTTAATTATTGAGGATAGGCCTATCGGGAGTAACGTCCCCGATACATTTGACTAAGTCTTTGTATTACTTAATAATGAAATTAAACCGAAAAGGACAGACACAACTTGTCATGGGGCAAACTTAAACGTTTAGTATAAATATCACGCATTGGCATAACTTTTTGACCCTGCGGGAGATCAACTTTACAAACTAAATCTTGTGGTCTAAAACAAAGACAAACTTTTTGTTAAACCTATGAACTTCACTCAATCTTTTTGGTTGACACTTTAGCATGTTTTGTCTCAGGTGCTGTTTGATTCAAGCTCTTATACTTACTGCTTATGTGATGCTACGTGGACATAGGATCAAGAGATATCGCATTTATTACTTCTGCATGTGAACATTTACGTTATTGTTATTTCTGTCATTGTAACGACATTTCATTTTCCGCTGCGTACTCATTAAAGTTAAATTCATCATTTAGTATTGTTCTCGTTTATTATAATATGTTGGTATGTTTTGATATTAGTGACGTTCCTTCCAGACCCTATTTGGAGGACGTTACAGTCACACCCGCATAAAAGAACCGGTTTTAAAATCGGTTCTCCACTTAAGGAACCCCTACTAATAGGAACCTGTTTTAAAACAGGTTCCAAAGATGGTTGGGCATTTTTTGTTTAGTAGTGATAATCATTTAGTGTTTGTTCTTTTTATGTTTTTTTATCGGATACTATAGACATCCAAACTAAGTAATCCTTCCAAGATTGTTGTGTCATTAATCTTGTAACGGATAAAATATCCATCAAATAAAGAAGTAGAAATCCAAACAGCAGCATAATACTTATGATCTATACGGAGCGACCATTTATAGGACTGCATATACGAAAATATAATCAGATCAAGTTACACAAATGAAGAATGGACTAAACAATATCAATGAAGAGTCTTTTAAGCTCATGATTTAAGTTCATTTTTACACACTATAACCACAAACCATTTACCTAAAATGCAAACCACGAGATTCCTTGAAAGGTTGAATCCAAACATTTGACTTCCAATATTGCAGTTGATAGTAACTACTAGTTGTAGAAGCTCAACCTTCGGTTGCCATCTACACGTAAATTCATTATTCAGCTGATTACATACTCCTTTGGAAAGTTGATAGACGATAGAAATCAAACGTGATTTGAAATTTCAGATCCTAGCTTATAATGGTTTTTTAAAAGTAATTAAGATTATAGTGAATTAAATTTCAATATGTTCAAGCAGATGTACCCAAACATGCACATATAAGTAAACAATTTATAACTGGTACTAATAAGAAATGCACAGAGGAAATCTGCACATTTCAACTGAAGTTCATTTAAAAATTAAACTCCGACTGTAATGAGGGATTACAATAAAAGAATATCTATTATGATATACGGTTGAAGTTTTAGTGAGTAATGTTTTAAAATAAACTACTATGATTAGTTGGTGAGTTGTTATGACCTACGGAGGTCATTAACTGTTTTTGAAGAATACATACAATAGCTACTCTGATTAACCATATAAATATAGCCTAATGCTTGGGTCCCGATGTCTCACAAACTAAAAGTATATCCTGTGATGGCAAGGGTCCAGGGAAATGGTTAGAGACGATCACACGGTAACCTTATTAGACAGCGTTCTCCCGGATAATCTGAATGGGAACCATTATCCTTTTACATATTCACATAAAATAGTCTGTTTAGTATGTGATGGCACCTGGTATGTTTTTACATGATAGCTATGTACTCGGTTGTAAAAGTCGCAAGTTGGGGACGAGTCGGTCGAGACCTTGGAGGGACATGCCGTTGAGTCGGGACAAGTCGGGCGTTGACCAACGTTGACTTCTAGTATTAAATACATTAATTACACAAACACACAACGCGCACGCGCACGCGCACGCACAAACACACACACACACACACACACACATACGCGCGCGCGCGCACACACGCACACGCACATACGCGCACGCGCACACACACACACACACACACACACACACACACACACACACACACACACATATATATATATATATATATATATATATATATATATATAGTGGTAGAATCAAGGGTGAAGTAACCAAGCGGGAGTAAGCGGGGGGAAGCAAAAAAAAAATAAAAAATTCGTTTCTTTGAAAAAACTTTGTTCACGAACATTATAGATTGGATGAAAATATTAACATTTAATAAAGACACTTTGTGATAAATGTTTTTATTTTGGCAGAAAAACGCTCGAAGAATTAATATATAACAATTATCGTGTTTTTTGAGCGTATTTTGAGGATTTAGATATTAGGGTTTAGAAATTTAGGGTTTAGATTTAAGGTTTAGATTTAGGATTTAGATTGAGTTTTTAACGCGAACGGTTTAGAGTTTAGGGTTTAGGGTTTAGATTTTGAGGATATATCTCTTGAATTTGATCATTTTAGTTTTACTGTGAAGGAATACCCGATGGGGACCCCAATAATGCGGTGTAATAGCACCGGTGATCTCTACCCTCTCAAATCCTCCAAGCTACAACAACTTCAAATGCATTCTACTTTTTCTGTTTCTTTACAAGATTTATGGCACAACCGCTTAGGTCATCCAGGCGTTAGTATTATTAAATCTCTTAGCAATAAAAATTTCATTTCTTTTACTTCTAGTAATAAAATGATTGTTTGTCAATCATGTGTTTTTGGAAAACATGTACGTTTACCTTTCTATGCATCTTCTAATGTTACTTATGCTCCTTTTGATATATTACACAGTGACCCCTGGACATCCCCTGTTCTAAGTTCTAGTGGTCATCGTTATTTTATGTTACTTCTAGACGACTATACCAATTGTTTATGGAATTTTCCACTTGCTAATAAATCTCTGGTTTTTCCTACTTTTCTTTCATTCCATTAACTCATTCAAACAAAATTTAATGCCAATATCAAGTCTTTCCAATGTGATAATGGAACCGAATATAATAACACGTCATTTCATCAATTTTGTTATCAACATGGTATGGTCTTCTGGTTTTCGTGTCCATACACATCCTCTCAAAATGGAAAAGCCGAAAGAAAGATTCGCGCAATTAACAATATAATACGTACACTTCTATCTCACTCTTATGTTTCTTCACACTTTTGGCCACATGCTCTTGCTCACACTACTTATCTTCATAATATTATTCATAGCAAACTCATTTGTAATTTATCACCAACTCAACTATTATACAAAAGAACACCCTCTTATAATCATTTGCGCATTTTTGGTTGCTTATGTTACCCCTTAATTTCGTCCTCACAAATTAATAAACTTCAAGCTCGTTCTACACCTTGCATGTTTCTAGGATATCCTACGAACCATCGCGGATATAAGTTTTATGATCTCTCATCCAAAAATACAATAATTTCATGACACGTTTTATTCGATGAAACCAAATTCTCTTTCTCGTCTACAAATAAATCATCTTCTGAATCTTATAACTTTCTTCAAAATACTTTTAATCCCATATTCCATTCACCGACTTTGGACTTCTCTCTATAGCCCAATAACTTCCAGCCCACTCCACTCACTTTCACATCTTCCATTGGGCCTGATCACGCACCCCAACCTCATTTTTCTAACACCCCTAGTGGGCCTACACTGTCTACCTCTACTACTTTTGTCGACTATACTACAGAGTCCAACAACACAAACTCTCCATCTCAACAACTAAATTCTCCATTGCACATTAATCCTTCCGCCACAGCTCAAACAAATCCATCTCCTCTTATTCCTCCAACTCGTTCTATGACTACTAGGAGCATGTCAGGTATATTTAAACCGAAAATTCCTCTCAATCTTTCTACCTCTACATTTATATCGCCTCTACCTTCTAATCCCAAACAAGCCCTGGACGACCCTAATTGGTACTCTGCTATGACCGACGAATACCGGGCACTTATTGATAATAAAACATGGATCCTTGTGCCCCGAAAGCCTAATATGAATGTTATAATGTAACGTCCTCCCAATAGGGTCTGGAAGGAACGTCACTAATATCAAAACATACCAACATATTATAAATAACGAGAACAATACTAAATGATGAATTTAACTTTAATGAGTACGCAGCGGAAAATGAAATGTCGTTACAATGACAGGAATAACAATAACGTAAATGTTCACATGCAGAAGTAATAAATGCAATATCTCTTG